>NC_053154.1:1585196-1668960 GCF_016835505.1 Polypterus senegalus | reverse complement strand
TCTTTCCAGTGAATTCTCAAGCATATGATATTAGATTAGACACCTTCCCTTTTATCATTGCAGAACAGTTTAACCTCTTAACCGCCCTCTGCCGGATATATCCGGCATCGTAGCGTTATTGCTGACGCCTTATTGCCGGAATTATCTGGCACATTTGCTTATGGTTATGTGAATGCCTGGCGAGTAGTATAACTAATGGTTTGCCGTGGGTATTATTACTACATGGTATTTTGAGAACTCTATGGTTGTATTGGTCGGAAATAACCATTCTTTACTTTGTGATTCGGAAGTGAAAGTTGTGAATATGGCGAAACATAAACTTACTTTAAGTGAGGTTTTGCAGGTGATTTTGGACAATAATTCTGATCACAATTTTAGCAGTTCTTAAGAAGATTTTAGCGACAATGATGATCAGTAACGTGCGCTGCATGATACTGTGAATGATGACGCATCGGATGATAGCGATGAGTGGGTGTATCCGCAACATCTCAACTGGACTGCTGCCTGTGGTGAACTACCATTTCTGTATCCGATTGAGGCAACGTGTAGATTTACTGTTGATGTAAACAATTACACTGCTAAGCAGTTTTATGAGCTGTTTGTGTCACCCGACTTGATCAGACATTTTGTTCATCAAACAAATCTGTATGCAGCACAGTTTATTGAGAAAAATCCCAATTTACCTCCACATTCCCGTGTTCATGCTTGGGTAGACACTGATGAAAACGAAATGAAAAAATTCATTGGGATTTTGATGTTGATGGGAATAATCAGAAAACCAGATATTGAGATGTACTGGTCTACAGATCCTATGTATGCAACACCTATTTTTGCAGCTATCATGAAACGTAACCGATTCTCTTTGCTGCTGAAATTCTTTCATTTGAATGACAACAGCAATGAGCCAGATAAGAAAGATCCAAACCGTGACCGCTTGTTCAAGCTACGTCCTTTGATTGACCATTTATTTGAAACATTTCAGTTACCCTATGTACCAGGCCCGTCAGTTGCAGTTGATGAAAGTTTATTTTTGTGGAAGGGCCGCTTACAGTTTCGACAGCATCTACTATTGAAAAGGGCACGGTTTGGTATCAAGATGTTTTGCTTAGCTGAGAATTCAGGTTACTTTTATACATTTCCTGTATATACTGGCAAAGAGGATCCTATGAGTAGTAATTCAGCAGTGTTGCCAGACGAATGTAAGAACTTTGGACTTTCAGAGAAAATTGTTGTGTACCTTGCCCTACCACTATTGGACAATGGGTACACCATTTGGATGGATAACTGGTACTCCAGTTGTAGGCTGTTCCATTACCTTCATCATCGTAAAACTACAGCATGTGGCACAAATCGTTCAAACAGGGTCCCTCCAGAAGTTCCCAATTCAGTGCCAGCACCGGGTCAGCACATTGCATACCGCAGTGGCCCATTGCTGTGCCTGAAATTTCGAGACAAGAAAGATGTTCACATGCTAACAACTCAGCACAATGAGTCTGTGCAGGAGGCTACCCGCAGAAGAGGATGCCCATCACCTACTGATGTCCGTTACAAGCCGCAATGCATCACTAAATATAACAGCAACATGGGTGCTGTTGACAATCAGGACCAAGTATTGGAACCCTATTCGGCTGCAAGAAAAACTATGAAGTGGTATAAAAAGTTATCAGTTCATCTGCTCCAAATGGCAATGCTGAATGCTCACATTCTGTACCAGAAAAATGGAGGCACAAAAACATTTCTGCAGTTTGAACATGACGTCATTGCAGACTTCATTTTCTCTGGTGAGGAACAACATGCAGATAGAGTAGAAGCAGTGGTGAGGCTCACAGAACGTCACTTTCCGGACAAACTCGAACCAACAACAACTTGGACCAAGCCACAGGCACTCTGTCGTGTATGTTCAAAGAAGGGTCAACGTGGAGACGTCAAGACCTTCTGCTCAAAGTGTCCCAGCAATCCAGGACTTTGTGCAGTTCCCTGCTTTGGCCTGTGGCACAGCAAACTCAAATACAGGGAATGAAACTATGATTGACCGAACTACTTCGATAGCTTTTGACTGTTCCGTTTTGTAGTAGACACTAAATCCAGAAGCCTAAGAAAATGTACATGTTTGTGTTTTATTACGCGTTTGCCCATTTCTAGAACTTGCACAACATTTAGTGGTAAATACTGCTTGAATAAATGTAAAAAAGTAAAAAAACGAAAATTGTTCAGATTTCGCCCGGCGTGGGGAATATTTAGGGAGTAGGCGGTTAAAGGGTTAAATACCTCGGGGTAAACATCATAAGTAATCATAAAGCTCTTTATCAACAAAATTTCACCGTCTGCATGGATAAAATTAAGCAAGACTTGCATAGATGGTCAACCCTTCATCTCACACTAGCTGGAAGAATTAACACTGTTAAGATGAATATTCTTCCTAAGCTCCTTTTTTTATTTCAAAACATCCCAATATACATTAATAAATCATTTTTTAAGCAATTAGATTCAACAATAACCTCATTTATTTGGAATTCAAAACATCCACGCATCAAAAGAGCGACCCTACAAAGACAAAAGGCAAAAGGTGGCATGGCTCTACCTAACTTCCAGTTTTATTACTGGGCAGCAAACATACACGCTGTAAAAACCTGGACACAAATAGAAGAACATACACAGGCTTGGTCCGCAATAGAAGTAAAATCCTGCAGTACTTCATTATATTCCCTGCTCTGTGCCCCAATAAATGCAAGTTATCGGCAATACACTAATAACCCAATTGTGCTTCACTCACTCAGAATATGAACCAATGTAGAAAGCATTTTAAGACGGAGAAGCTTCTATCTGTGGCACCTCTGCAAGAGAACCACCTCTTTCAACCTTCACAAATATATGCAGTTTTTAATATCTGGAAAAGATTTTGGATTAATTTGCTTAGAGATCTTTATATAGACAACGTCTTTGCATCCTATGAACAATTACATTCCAAATTTAACATTCCAGCTACACATTTTTTTCACTATCTTCAAATCAGGAACTTTGTTAAACAGAACCTTCCAGATTTTCCTCATCTTGGACTCTCATCCATGCTGGAAAAAATATTGTTCAATTTCAGGGACTCAGACACCATCTCTGCAATATATAAAATTATTTTACAGTCCCTCCCTTTCAAAGATCCAAGAGGACACTGGGAAAAAGATCTCTCAATTAATATATCAAAAAAGGAGTGGAAAGCAGCAATGCAGAGAACTCACTCGAGCTCCATATGCGCAAAGCATACAATTATACAACTCAAAATTATATATCGAGCACATCTGTCTCGACTAAAACTCTCCAAAATGTTTCCAGGGCATGATCCAACCTGCGAACGTTGCAACCAAGTGCTAGCCTCACTGGGTCACATGTTCTGGGCCTGCACCAAATTAACATTATTCTGGACCAAAATTTTTAATTACCTTTCAGACAGCCTTGGACTCACAATCCCTCCTAACCCATTAACAGCTGTGTTTGGGGGTCTTCCAGAGGGGCTCAAAGTGGAGAAAGACAAACTAATTGTGATTGCATTCACTACACTTTTGGCCTGCAGACTTCTTCTGCTAAACTGGAAGAACCCAAACTCTCCTCTTTTAAGTCAGTGGGAAACCGATGTGTTATACTATTTGAAATTGGAAAAAATCAAATACTCAGAGGATCTGTAGAGATTTTTTCAAAACATAGCAGGATCTAATCAGTAATATATTAAATCTAGCAAAATACCCACGCTTCACAGCGGCGAAGTACTGCCTTAAAATATTTATTAAGAAGAAAATGAAACCTTTTTAAACTGAGGGAAAATATCCCAATAATTATTTGTTAAGGATCTCTTTGTATGCCACATTGTTAGTTCGGCCCTCCAGTTGTAATATGACCAAGCTGTGCGCTGAGCTTACTCTTGAACATGTAACGTACAGATGGCCATGTGAACAGTAATCTTGTCTCAAATCTCACAGCTTGGATTGCTGCTGTCATAATCGGTTTGAGTTTCATGGTTTGTTTCAATTACGACAGTATTTGTAGGACTTGTGTTGAAGTGACATTCGACATCTGTCAAGCGTTGTAAGCATACAACCGGTTTCATCGATAACTTCACATCCAGCTTTTGAGAGTTTAAACATTCATAAACATCGAAGTGTCCACTACTGAAATCGTCACCTGTGAGTCTAAGATGTTTAGGAGGCATTGGCGGTTGTCCAAAGGTGTAAAATATTTGGCTATTTTGGTACACTTGAAAGCGACAACCGAACAATTCAGCAGCAGCCATCAACTCACATGCAGATCCATAGGTGAAGGGCTTAAGGATTTCACTCTTCTAGTGCTCCTGTGTAGTATAATTATCTCCTGTACCGTCATCAGTCCACACCTTGAACCTGTCCCAGTCATTCAATACATAAGACAGAATGTTCCTCCGGATATCAAGAGTGAGCCTGATATGGCCGTGCAATATGTAACACAGAGAATGGAAAAGGTAGGTGCCATCTCCGGGCATGGAAACCACTCGGTAAGTGACAGTTCTTTGATCGATGGTGATCACCTCGATAGACATGTTAATGCGGGTACGATTGGAATGATAAAGGAAATGGGTACCTGAACAATGTAAAGTAAGTCTAAAATACCTACACAATAACTATAATCGTAATAAATGAACAATAAAACAGCGGAGAAGCCGTGGATTAAATAAAAAGGCTGTAGTCATCAGCAGGGAGACGTGAATCCGGTGGCGATGCAAGGAAGGGAATGTAGAGACTGGAGCGACGGACGGCCTTATATAGGCAGGCAGCCAACAACGTGGGAGGCGTTGGGATGAGAGACCCAACGCCACCTCACACGGTGACCGAGCTGCAGGCTATGGATGTATATATGTACGTAAGTAGGATTCAGTTAGCGTTGGGAACCTGCGTACCAAATTTCTTGAAGATGGGCCCATAAGTAACAAAGACCGTTGAAAACTTCAATATGGCGGCCGACAGTGGCATCATACTACCGAAATAAGTACCAAATTTCAGCCTTCTACCTACACGGGAAGTTAGAGAATTAGTGACGTTGGAAAGTTCAATATGGTGGCTGACAGTGGCGTCATACCACCGAAATAAGTACGTACATCGGTTTTGCTTAGCGCAGGGAAGCCACCTACCAAATTTCGTGAAGATGGGGTCAGCCTTCTACCTACACAGGAAGTTGGAAAATTAGTGACGTTGGAAAGTTCAATATGCCGGCCGACAGTGGCGTCATACCATTGAAATAAGTACGTACATCGGTTTCAGTTAGTGCAGGGAAGCCGCCTACCAAATTTCGTGAAGATGGGGCCATAAATAAGAAAGTTCACTATGGCAGACTTTGTCGACCATTATCGACCATTATGACCGTTAAGTGTAGAATTTTAAAATGAAACCTGCCCAACTTTTGTAAGTAAGCTGTAAGGAATGAGCCTGCCAAATGTCAGCCTTCTACCTACATGGGAAGTTGGAGAATTAGTGATGAGTCAGTCAGTGAGTCAGTCAGTGAGTGAGTGAGGGCTTTGCCTTTTATTAGCATAGACTAGCAAAATACCCGCGCCTCGCAGCGGAGAAGTAGTGTGTTAAAGAAGTAATGAAAAAGAAAAGGAAACATTTTGAAAATAACGTAAAATGATTGTTAATGTAATTGTTTTGTCACTGTTGTGAGTGATGAGTGTTGCTGTCATATATATATATATATATATATATCTATATATATATCTATATATATATATACATACATATATATATACACATATACATACATACATACATACACACACACACATATATAAACATATACATACATATCTACATATATACATATACACACACAGTCTTTTGGGTGCGAGCAGCTGTTGCTGGAGGTGGCAGAATCCATAAAGGAAGAAAAATGAAAAACATTATTTGTACAAAATCTTAATTTATTTATCCATTCCTAAATAATTAAATGGGCAGGCTATTTCGTATCAGTGCAATACGCTGTTTGTTAAAATGGATGACTCCCGCTCTTACATGCAAGTCTGCGTGGATATTATGAACTATCGTATCTGTTCAAGTTCTATTTAAATTTTAAATAGAAGGAATTTTTATTTAGTTGACAAAATTCTTTTTTTGTTCTTCAAAGTCACCAAAGCGCCGTGTGAACTCAGCGCACTCAGTTTATCAGCAAAGTGCGTATTTGGGAACATCGTTGTGCCGATTTGGTTCAATATTACTTGGCAACAGGGAAAGTGGGGCAAGTTGCACTGGTGTATTTGTGTCTCCCATAAAAGCAGCTTCACTTGAAATCACTTTGTGATTTTGCACAGGTAAAAACGTCTGCTGAAGTGTCAGATGTTTTGTCTCATAGTGTCCTGATGTTTTGTCTCATAGTGCCGTTTTAGATTAAATTCTGTAATTACAGCCACATTTGCTCCACAAATGAGACACACGGGTTCAGTAAACATATACTCAGCCTCCCATTGGTTTTTAAAGGCTCTATTTTCAGAATCAACTTTTTTCTTCAGCATCGTATGAGCTAGCTTCGCAATAACTTGCAGCATCATAAGGTAGACTTGATTAACGCGGTAAGTGTTCGGCAAGGCAGCTGAAGCGCTGCATTATGGGATCTGTAGTTTATTGTGTTACCAGCTTCATATACCCGGCTTTAATAACAATAATACAGTATATAAAATGATCTCGGGCCGGATATAATTACGCCGGGCCGGATGTGGCCCGCGGCCCTTGAGTTTGACACATATGGACTAAATAGAACTTGAAAAGATATATTTTTTCGAATGTGATCACACAATTCAGATCGAGTTGACGCGCATTACAGTACATCGTGCCCGCGTGCTATTGTGGTTTTGCCTGCGTGCGTCAATAAGTCACCATCCCCTTGCTCTTACTTTTTTACCATTCATTTAAAAGTTTCTCTCGCAGTTTCGCTGAGTTTGTGCCAAACACCACCCTGACCATCTCATCTTCCTCTGCATAAGCACAGTCCTTCACCCATGAATATTTAGGAGCAGTGTTTTTATTGGATTGCCGTGACGGATGGCCTTATATGGGCAGGCACTAAATTACAAACGCCAGCGGCAGCCTGTCTATAAACTTAATATAAACTTACGGTTCACGCCGTGCTTTGTTTCCGCAGTAGCTGTACTTATGAATATCCTTGTATTTATGAATACGCTTGTATGCATCACTTGCTTCATAATCTTTTTCTGCCTTCTCAATTGTGAAATGGCGTTTTTTTTTTTTAGCGCATTTGGAGGTCTTCCTTGTTCTCTACGTGCTTACGTAGGAGGCGTGATGATGTCACACGAAACTCCGCCCCCCACGTACTTCCAGCTCAACTCCATTACATTATATGGTGAAAAATAGCTTCCAGTTATGACCATTACGCGTAGATTTTCGAAATGAAACCTGCCCAACTTTTGTAAGGAAGCTGTAAGGAATGATCCTGCCAAATTTCAGCCTTCTACCAATACGGGAAGTTGGAGAATTAGTGATGAGTGAGTGAGTGAGTGAGTGAGTGAGTGAGTGAGTGAGTGAGTGAGTGAGTGAGTGAGTGAGGGCTTTGCCTTTTATTATTATAGATAAGCCCTTAAAGCACAGATGAAGCAATTATTTCTGTATTTCTTTTTCTTCTCCATTCATCTCTATTGACTTATCAAACTTATCAATTTAGGTATGTTTACAAGTCTTAAGTTTTACTCAGTTTGCCTTGCTCTCTTTCTCAGGGGTGGGGGTCGACTTGTTCTCAATTCTACTTTTTGTAAAAACTGATTGATTTGTATGGAATGATTGCAATAAAATTATTTGATGTGCAGTTGCTGAAAAGCAAATCCCACTTTTGAATGATTGTGTCTCTGAATATTAGTTTGGTTTTAAAGTCTGTGTGATCCCTGGCATTGCAGCGGTAAATATTCACTCATGTTCACTCAAGTTGCTCCACCAGGGTACAAGTACTTTGAACTTAAGCAGACCTCTGGATGAGGTGGAGAGCTTGCGATATTTTAGAGAGTGGACACCTTCTGCTTCAGTAACGAGTCAGGTGCGTGGAGGTGGTCAGTTTGTTCACGTGAACAGTGATTGGTGCAGAAATGCTTCACTAGAGTCACGCCACTGCTATCCAGTGCTGCCATCCTGGAGTTTACTGTTGTTCATATTCTGCCATTTACATTCCACCACAGTTCATTGTAAAGAAGCACAGAGCATCCTTTACAAAACTATGAAGGAGCTGCAAGCCACGCATCCCGGTGCTTTTATCATTGAAGCTGGAGATTTAATCACGTGAACTTGAAGACAGTTCTCCCCAATGTTTATCATGACATGAACTTTCCAACCAGTTGAGAGAGCAAGCTGGACGTCATGTTCACAAGCTCTCATGATGCTTACAAAGCTGTACCTCGCTTCGCAGGAAGTCCAGGACCCAGATGTATAGGGAAGACTTGCAGTTTCTCTCATGGTGTTTCTGTGATGTCTGCATGCTGAACTCTGCTTAAAAGATCCAAACTCTCAAACAGATCAGCGTTTGGCCACAGGGAGCTGTTTCAGCCTTGCAGGACTGTTCTGATCATATGGACTGGGTCACGTTTAAAGCAGTTGCAACCTGTGGCCATCAGATCAACTTTGAGGATCAAATATGCATCATCAGTCACTGGCTACATTTACAAGTGCTTGGACGATGGGGCTGTCTTGCAGACCACCAGAACACATAAACGTCAGAAACCATTGGTGACACTGGAGGTACATGTATTGCATTTAAATCAGGTGACAAGGTAGCCTTCAGGACAGAGAGGGCAAACCTTCTGTATCTCAGGGCATCAAGCGAGAATATGCCTAGAAAATCCTCAGCCACTCTCAGGACACCAGAGACACTCACACAGTGCATGTGGCAGGGAATCCAAGCCATCCCCATCTATAAGACCAGACCACCTGCCTACAGTGGTGATGCCTCCCTTCCAGATGTCCTAAGTAACGTCTACACACAGTTTGATGCCCTGAACAATATCCCTGTGAGGTAATCCACCCTAGGTACTGTGCTTGTCCAGTGCTGATGTGAGAAGAACTTTGTTGAATGCAAACCCATGCAAACCTGCAGGGACCAAACAACACACCTGGAAAGGTGCTCAAACCATTTGTCAAGTCAAGTCAGGATTTGAAGGTCCTCAGTTACTTCTTTCCACCACACAACTTAATCTCTTATTCCATTTGTCAAAACCAGCTGACAGGTATCTGTACAGACATGTTTAACATCTACCTGAAGCAAGTCACCATCCCCAAGTGCTTCAAAATTACCGCCAGCTACCTGTAAGGAAGCAGTGCGTTGTCTCAATGACTGTCACCCTGTAGCACACACCTGTCATCATGAAGAGCTTCGAGAGGCTAGTCCTCGACCACTTGAATGCATATCACATGACCCTCTCTATTTTGTCATTCCACTGGAGATGCCATATTGACTACTTTTCATCTGGCTCTGTCCCATTTGAACAAAAAGAGAAATCTTTTCATTGACTTCAGTCATCCCATCATCCCCAGACGCTCATAGAGAAGTTGCAAGTCTTCCCTATACAAATGGGTCCTGAACTTCCTGGCAGAGAGACCCCAGACAGACCTCATTGGATACACCATCTCCAGTACCATCATATTAAGCATTGGTGCCCCCCAGGCCTGCATACTCAGCCCACTTCAGTTCACTCTGCTGACTCGTGTCTCTATGGCTGCATGATGAACACCATAATTAAGTTTGTGGATGACATGACCGTGGTGAGTCTCATCAGCAATAGAGGTGAGTCAGTTTACAAAATGGAGATATGACAGTTGGTGGACTGGTGGAAGTGGATCAATCTGTCCCTTGGCAAAGGGGAGCAGCAGGTGAATTGAGATGAGATGAAGGAGATGATTGTTGACTTCAGGAAAGCCCATGCTGTCCCCACTTCACTACACATCTAGGGAAATGTGGTGGAACTGGTCAAGAGTATCAAATGTCTTGGTATGTACGTACCTAGCAGATGTGTCTCTACTTCCTTCAGTAGCTAAAGAAGGCAAACCTACCTCCTGCCATTTAGAGCACACTCCTCAGTGTGATGGCGTGGGATGACTCCATGCTCCTGCTTCCCTTTGGGATCTTCTTGAACCCGCCACTATCAATAGTCATAATCAAGATGAGTCAGCCAAATGAGGACACACACCTACAGCAAGAGGTGCTTTTATTAAAAATCAAATCCAAACCAAACAGTGTCCAAATAAATAGTGCAGTACATCAAATCCATTAAATATCCAATACGTAATCCAATAAAATTTGTGAGAAAATGCAGAGGTTAAAATATCACAAACAAATCCATAAAAGCAAGGTTAAAATGTCAGAGACAGTTTCTTTTCAAACCTGAGCCCCAATGCTTCCATCTAAAGTTGACGTCTCCTCCGCTTACCCCAACTGGGCTCTTGCTGCCAGAGGAGACGACCACCAGACAGGTACAGACTATCCTACAGTCTATTCTTGGCTCGGGTCCCCATTGCCAGGCCCACGGCAGTCCTGGGGTGCCATGCCGAGCTGCACACGTCTCCCACTGCCTGTCCCTTGGCATCTGACAGTGACACTTCAGGTCAAGTCACTCTGGAGGAGCGCCCCTGCAGCCCTTAGGCTCACACCTGACCACCTGACTCTCTCACTGCTGTCTCCCTTCCAATTCTTTCATCTCCTTTACACCCCTGATCTCTCTCATTCTTTTTTTATTAAGTAAGACTCATAATGTTTAATCTGAGTGTCTCATTTAGATGTGACGACCGGACTGTAGACATACTAGAGACCTTATAAGGGAACTCCAATCGTGATTCAAGCCCTCGGTCTCTGGTTGTGTCTTGCTGGTCAGAAAATGGACAGGCAAAGGGGAGCAGCAGGTGAATTGGCTACACGAGAACTGAGTGTCAAAACAGAAATGTAAAGCAAGAAGATTGAAAATAAATCAGCAAGATTTCTTAACACTCACTGGGTATCCGTTTTCCAACTAGGCCTTTGTCCTGAGAGCTTATGAGAGTTTGTTGTTTTTTAATCCAAAGCACAGACAGGCTGGGCAGGACAGAACGCCACCATCTTAAAAAGGATCACTGCTAACAGCCTTGTTTCTGTGGCATGTCTGCTATTGTTCACAACACAGTTATCTGTAAAACAAGCACACATCCATGAACTACTATGTCAGTAAGGCACCATGCATTCTAAACAGCATGACAGAAGAAAAAGCCACAGTGTGAAAGCAAAATAAATATTTGAATTCTGCAAAGAAGATTTAGCCATGTAACATGGCAGGTTTAATTAGAAGCTGCAGGCCCCAATGTCACAAATGCAATTCTGTGTAAGAAACTTTCTTCTCACATTCAGCCATGTAGGACTAGGGGTGCCCAAACCCGACCCTGGAGGTCCACAATGGCTGCAGTTTTTTATTTAAATCCTTTTCTTAATTATTGACCAGTTTTTGGGCTAATTAGCTTTATTTAATTGGTTTGCTATTTAAGAATCAGACCCTTTAAATCAGGGATAATCAACGTCGGTCCTGGAGGGCCGCAGGATTTTGTTTCAACCCAATTGCTCCATGACAAGTCATTTATTGCTCAAGTGACATTTTCCTGCTTCATTTTAGTTGTCTTGCTTGTTAAGATTTTTAACCCCTAATTGCTTGTCCATGTCTTAAACAACTGCATAGATTGTCTTTAATGGCTCCTTATTAGGAAGAAGATGCAGATGACAAAGAAACTGGCAGGTCTCCATCTACCTTTCCTCTTTTTACACCTGTGTGTAATCATCACAAACTATCCGGTTTAATAAAATATTTGAAATTGAAGAAAAAAGGAAAGGAATGAGAATTAATCATTCATTTTAGGCCTCAAATTGTAGAAGCACTACGTGAGTGAAGAACTTCAACTCCTGGCCAACCCTGCTGTGGCCCTAATTGGACATCTGAGGAGAGTGCAGGGGCTGCTGGGGACAAGACTGGCGAGTGGGAAGTTTGAAAAGGGACATCAAGAGTCAGTAGATAAGGTCGGAAGTCTGCTGTTTGTGTCAACAACACCATCACCAGTGGATTGTCATCGTGGATCATCACACCTGTATGGATGTATGGACTGTCTTGTGCCTGCCTGTCATCTGTGTAGTGAGTCGGATTGATCATCGTGCTTCGTCAGAAGGAGCGCTCCATAATCTCACTACCCCTTGCCATATCAGGAATAATGGTAGGACTGTTTGTACGTTACGTACAGCAAGCAGTTCCCTGCATTGTCATTTTTCTCCTTCATTCCACATCATCTGTTGCTGCTCCATATTGGACTGTGATCTGGACTTTCTCGTTAGTGTTTCTTGTTAGGTATTTATTATGCTTGATGTTGCTGCCGGATTGAGCTAACTTTGGGATCGCTGATCGAGGGCTGGGGAGTTATTGGGGTTTGGTTTGTCTAGTTATATTTTACGTTTTATTTTTATTGTTATTTAATATATTTAGTTTGATTACTATTTAATTTGCTTCCATGTCTGTGTGTGTGAGAGGTGAGATTTGGGCCAAGGTTGGGTGCATTTCTGGGGTCCCCACAGGTCACGGAAGGTCAGATTGGGGAGCATGCACTGGTACAGTGTGTTACTGCACCCACCACATGATGAAACACCCCAGAAGGACACAGTCCCACCCTCTGGAAATGTCCATCTACCTGCTACAGCCAGGTGTTACGTGGGCATTCTCTTGCCTGGTCCAACCACGCTGGTCCTCAGCAATAAGGATCACCCTCATGCTCTCCCAATCCATCTACTTACTTCATAGGAAGAATCACCAGACAATGAACATCACTGCCGAGGCAAGTAAACCTCTCGATGAGGTCAACACTCTGCTGATGGCTGTGCCCAAGAGGCCATTAAAGGCCTGGCTCTTTGGTTTTTATCAGGACACTCACAAGCCCAGACACTCAGACCCATCACTCAAGAGCCCCCATTGACATTGTGAAGATCACAGCATCGTCAGCAAAGTCAAGATCTGTGAATCTTTCTTCACCAACAGATACCCCACAGCTGCTGGACCCCACAACCTTGTCCAACACCCAGTCCATACCAACACTGAACAGAGTAGGAGCAGAACACACCGCTGATGATCCCCAGAATCATCAAAACAGGGCAAAATGCAGAGGGTCTGCCTCCACTCTGCACAGCACTCACAGTACCAGTGGACAGGCCGGCCATGATATCCAGCAACTTTGGGGAATCCTGCAAAGTCTCAGGATGTCCTACAGGGCAGCTCAATCAACTGAGTCGAACACTTTATGAAAATCGACAAACGCTGAAAAGAAACTCTGCCGATATTTGTGTTTGTGCTGCATGAGAGCCAGGATGCAGTTAATGATCAACTTCTTAGGTGTAAAGTCAGACTGTTCCGGTCGCTGGTAGGTGAGCAACTGATCATGGATCCTATTGAGGATGACCCTAGCAAGGACCTCACCCGGCACCAAGAGCAGCGTTATCCCCTGCAGTTGCCACAATCCAGGTGATCACCCTTCCTTTTCCTGATAGGGACCACAAGTCCCATTTTCCAGTCAAGTGGGATAATGCCAGTCTCCCAGATGGAAGCAAAGATTGCTTACAATGCCAGGAGGACAGCCTTACCACCAGCCTGGAGAAGTTCACCCCGGATACCACAGATCTCTGCAGCCTTCCCTATCCTCAGCTGGGTCACCACCTGTGCAATCTCAGTGAAGCTGGGACCCCACAGAAAAAATAAAAAATAAATCACCATCCTTGCAGTGGTGTGAATCTTATCAGCACTGCATCCGCTACAAAATCTTTTGGGTAATATCATTAGAAAGGAAAAAAACATGTGATTTCAGAATGACCCATCATGGCAGAGTTAACACACTAACAAGTCATGATATTAAATGAGACCTGATATTGGAAAGGATTGGTTTCTAAGTAAGCAACTACATTGGAACAAAGACCTGCAGTCACAGCAGTCCTCCAGGACCAATGACATCAATCACCCTTGATCTGGGTTAGCAGCTCATTGTCATTTAAACCACGTCAATGGTGACATAAAACCAATTGTTATATTTCTGGGCATTAATCAACAGCACTGGCATGAGAAGTAGTCATCTTATGAAGGCTTCAGGCCAATCCAGAAGTGAGCTGAAAACTCACAAGAGAAGCGAGTTTCAGGTACAGTCAAGTAAATGTGTGCAAGAAAGGACAACTGCTTATCATCCCCAACTTTAAAAGAATTTGAAGAACAGATGGACTGAAAAAGAACGCTGACTGAGCTTCATGGAAAGTCCAGTGGAGAACACCGGACAAAGCGGAGCCCCCAAACCTACTGAATGTTCTCAGAGACCGAGCAACATGATGGAGTATTAAGAGATGGGACCCTAAGATATCAGACAAGTTGGTATAATGGAGAGTGTGAGGGGTTTGTAAATCAGCACAGGGAGCTGCCACCTGGTATATGACAGCATGTGATGTGGCACTTTACAATGTGTGATGGGCACAGTGATGGAAATGTCATCTAGTCAAAGTATGACAACAGTGACAGATTGTGCCCACCATGAATCTGAAGTTCAGGGTTGATTTCCAGTGGGCAGTCATGAGACTGCAGGTTTTATTATCAACTACATTTGACCAAGATATTTTTCTACACTGTACATTTCTTATGAGTGAAAAATCAATTTAACAATCAACAGAGTAAAATTTACACACACTCTCACACACACACACACATATATATATATACACATACATACATACATACACACATACAGTGATGCTTGAAAGTTTGTGAACCCTTTAGGATTTTCTATATTTCTGCATAAATATGACCTAAAACATCATCAGATTTTCACTGGTCCTAAAAGTAGATAAAGATAAACCAGTTAAACAAATGAGACAAAAATAGTATACTTGGCCATTTATTTATTGAGAAAAATGATCGAATATTCCATATTTGTGAGTGGCAAAAGTGTGTGAATTTGTGCCGGGTTATATAGCACCTTTTTCACAGTCTAAAAGTAAAATTCATATCTTATCCATATAGGCTAATATTTTTCAAACTATTGTGCCAAATACAGAAAGCCCTTGAGTCAGACCATCCCACATTTACGCTTTTGGAAATCACATGCCACTTTATAGAAAGGTAAGAAGCCATTGGCTTTATAAGAAATCAAGGAAACCCCTACATACTATATGTCAAGGTTGACATAACTTTTTGGACATTATACAGACTAAATGGAAAATACAAATAACAATTCCGTAAATGTAACTTTAGGGTAATAATAACATTTAAAACATACCAGAGATCTTTGGAACATTCATACAAAGATCAAAGCCGCTGTTTAGAGTTGTCTGCACCTTTCTAGTCACACTTGGGTTTCTCACCTGGTCGCTTGTCTGATTTATATAAGACTGTCAGAGTGGTAAGGAGACCTTCATGAAGTGTATTTAGATGGACAGAGTGTTTGTCCTGATTTAATCAAGTTTTAAACGTACATTCTCAAAAGCCAATCAGTCCTTGCTAAATTAACATTACAGTCTGTCTGGTGCTGTGGTCCTTTGATTTACTGAACAGCTCACTGATCTTATGTGGGGCTCCAGCTTGCTAGGATTGTACCAGTTCTGGATAAAGATAGTGTTAGTGGACTTGATGATTACAGGCCATTTACTCTGGTATGAAGGTCTTTGAGTGTCCGCCTCCAGTCCATTACTGATCTTCTCCTTGACTCACGCAGGTCACCACCAGAGCAAACCAGCCATTTGATGTTGTGGAAAGTTGGTTCCTCCATCACATTCTTACACATCTCAACTCTACTAATGCCTGTTAGGCCCTTGATTGTGAATCTCAGCTCCCCTTTCAACACTCCAGCCCCAGAATCACTTATTAGGCTAGTTGGACCCCCCGTACTGGCACTGGATGACCAATGTTGTGACTTAAAGGCCACAGTATGACAGCCTGGGCGCCCATCTGTCTGCATAGAAGATCCAAAGCTGTGACCTTTCACTCCTCTTTTTCTCACTTTACATTCAAGACAGCACTTCCTTTTACAATTCTACTGAAATTATCAGATTTTCTAACACTATGATGTCATAAAGATATCCCACCTAAGTGAAATGGAGCACCGTGTAGCACAATTTGCTTGTAAAAATACAGAACTCAACACCATCAAGACAGTGGAAGTAGAGATTGACTTCCACAGACTCCCTCCTGGATATCCACCTCTGGAAACTTGTAGCCAAGCTGTCTCCATGGTGCAGTGTTTTACCAACACCCTTAAAAGGGACAAGAACACCACCTCCATTTTTAGGAAGCACACCAGAGACTGTTTTTCTTACACCAGTCTAAGTAGCTCAACATTTCTCCCTCAACAACAGTGTTCTGATGTTTTCCGTCCCTTCTCCCATTCCAGTTCCAGGATACAGCGGGTGGTCTGCTCTGCTGAGAAGACCTTTGGCTTCCATAACTAAAAGAGTTCTTCATTGGCAGTGTTTAAGAATAAAGTGGGATGATTGCCACAGTCTCCACTCAGTCCAGCTGTTATTTCTCAGATTACATCCCAGCGCTGATACAAGTTCAATGCCACTCAAATGATGCACAATCTCCAAAGCTTATGTTATGGAAATGAAGGCCACTGCTGTCTGAAATCCTTAATCACATTCAAGACAATACATTTTTTTTGTCTGTCTTTACGTGTATGAATAGTTTCATGAAGATTCCTGCTGTTTGTTAATTATTTGTTGTATTTCAGATAACAGTAAGGTTTCTCTACTTTATGAATTCATACGTGGCTCTGAAGTTGTCTTACATCTAAGAATCATTTGCCACATTTAGTGCCATAAGTGTTTTCTCCAATAAAAATAATTACATTCTTGTTTACTACTTAAAATGAGAACCCTCTACCTCGTTCAAAAGATTTTTCTTCACTTTTCGGTGTTTGTAGAGACAGTGGGAAAATCATCTGTCACATTTAGTGCAGACTTTTCTGCAGTATGAATCTGTGTGTGCCTCTGAAAACTTTTTTTGCAGGAGTACATTTTTCCACATTCAGAACAGCTATATGGTTTCTCTCCAAAGTGGATTCTCGTGTGACACTTAAAACTACTTTTATGTGAGAATCGTTTGCCACATTCTGGACAGCAATGGGGTTTCTCTCCAGAGTGAATTCTCATGTGGTCTTTAAGATGCCTGCTGAGTGAGAAACACTTGCCACATTCAGAACAGCTATGATGTTTCTTATCAGTATGAATTCTTTTATGGTTGTGAAGACAACTGTTGTATGAGAATTGCTTACCACATTTAGTACAACTGTAAGGTTTCTCTCCAGTATGAATTCTTCTATGGTTATAAAGATAACTGAGACGTAAAAATTGTTTGCCACATTCCAAACAACGGTGAGGTTTCTCTCCAGTGTGAATTCTGATGTGAACCTGTAGGGTGTTGACTTGTGAGAATCGCTTACCACATTCTGGACAGAGGTGAGGTTTTTCCCCAGTGTGGATTCTAATGTGTCTCTGGAGACTGCTTCTACGTGAGAATTGTTTGCCACATTCTGGACAGCAGTGAGGTTTTTCTCCAGTGTGAATTCTTGTATGCATCTGAAGATAACTTAAAAACAAGAATTGTTTGCCACAATCTAGACAGGAATAGGGTTTCTCTCCAGAGTGAATTCTCATGTGTCTGTTAAGGTTCAAGGTCTCTGGAAAGTGCTTTCCACATTCTGGACAACAATACGGTTTTTCTCCACTGTGAATCTTCATATGTGTGTGAAGATTACTTTTGCGTGGGAAACATTTGCCACATTCCAGACAATAATGACGTTTTTTCCCATTGAAAATTTGGACGTGTTTATACGCTTGTTGTTGATCAGTTTTGACTGCTACTGTCTGTGTTACATTAGCAGCAGGAGGCGAACTGCACTGTAGAGAGTCTGCTGTCAAATTCTCTGATCCTCTTGTTAATTTCTTCATATGTTGCTCATTGTACTGAAGAGATTTCTGAGCAAATGAAGATGTGGAGATGCAGCCATGCTCTTCTGAATCTGGAACAACAGAAACAGTTTAGAGAAGTTAAATAGTACAAGAAGAGTAGTGGCACACAGGTTGGAGTAGCTGCCTCATAATTTGTTGCTATTCCTGGTCTGGCAAGTGTATGTGTGAACTTTACATGTTCTCCTGTTGTATGTTCATTTTTTCCTTCAGTGTGTCAGGTCTCAGATAAAGAAGAAGACGAGCTGTTTATTGATGCAGTAAGAAACGAATCGATGAATGAAACCTGTCATCTTTACAACGATTGACAAACACGGAATGTAACTTGAACACAACACATCGTACAAATACGACCCTGATTGAAAGAAATAATGATAATCAAATCCTTGATGACAGCAACATTCAATAACACTCACAAAACAATTACTGTATATTGACAATCATGTTACGTTAATTTTAAAATGTTCCCTTTTCTTTTTCATAACTTCTACTTCTCCACTGCGATACGCGGGTATATATTTAAATGTATATATATACCCCTATCTACAGTACATACTCGCATAGATAAGCCATATGCTGTGGCTCAATTGTAGAGTCTTCGCCTCTAATGCCGACATTCGAGGTTCGATTCGAGAGGGGATGCACTGAGTATGTACGCGCTACTGATTCATTTACCTTAGCATCTCCTTGGTTTAGGGCGTATGAAAAATATTCGGTTAGCGCAGAATCATGTTACGTTATTTTTAAAATGTTTCCCTTTATTAGCACAAGCACAGCTGAGAAGCTTCGATGCATGTACTCCATAACGCGTTAAAAAAATAACGCATTTAATCACACTTTCAATTCCAAGCAAACGGGAACTTTTGTCAATGCATCATTTCCTGGTACATCCATTACACTGATGCACACATCACAGCTACAAAAATGTTAGAGTCGGAATAAAGCGCGTTCCTACGACTGATCATTTCGACTTCCCGAGCGAAGCCTTGATAAAAGTGTGGTTTTGTGCACACTGAAAAGCAAGCAAAATTAGATGCATTACAGAAAGCGGACTTTGTGGCTCTTACTGGGGATCATTGGACTTCGTGACCGTTAGTAATTCTAATTACATCTAATTACAAAATGTTCAATGATCTCACTGTTTTAGCCTAATGTACAAAATAATTTTGGCTAAGGTTACTCAGAGTTTAAAGATTAAGTTGGTCAAATTACCTTTTATGTTTCTGACTTATTTTTTTCAGAAGAATAACTGCACTTTATGTTGAAATTTTGGTTATTATTATTTAAAGAAAATACTATTCTGAAAATCTACTTAAAGTACTTAAACTACCACTTTATTTTTAAGTCTGCCCAATTTTAACCAGGGATGATATTTTTGTTTCTGTTTTGAATTCAAATGCAGTTTAAAGGCTTTTTTTTTTCAGAAATTAAAACAGCTTCAGTTTACAATATTCATGTCCATGTCTATTATTTGATTCTGTAAGCCCACTAAAACCGTTTTAAATTAAAAAAACAAAAACATTTGCGATTTGGGGCAAATTTACGTGCGATTACATACGATTAATCAAGATTAATTCTTACACAGCCTCTAATTAATTGGATTAATTTTTTTAATCGAGTCCCACCCCTAATATATATATATATGTGGATATATATATGTAGATTTGTATATATAAATGTGTATATACAGTATGTTTATATACAGTATGTATATATATGTATGTGTGTATATGTATATATATATAACTGTGTATATATATGTGTATAGATGTATATATATATATTTATATATATATATGCCAGCAACACTCATGACAATGACAAAACAATTACATTGTCAATCATGTTACGTTATTATTAAAATGTTTCCTTTTCTTTTACTTCTCCGCCAAACCAGGTATTTTGCTATATATATATACAGATATATATATATACAGATATATATATATACAGATATATATAAATATATATATACAGATATATATAAATAGATAGATATGACAACAACACTCAATATCAATGACAAAACAATTACATTAACAATCATCTTACGTTATTTTTAAAATGTTTGCTTTTCATTTTCATAACTTCTTTAACACACTACTTCTCCATGCTTGAAGCCTTGGTATTTTGCTAGTATATATATATACACATATATATACATACATATATATATATATATATATATATACACATATATATACATACATATATATATATATATATATATATATATATATATATATATATATATATATATATATATATATATATATATATATATATATATATATATATATATATATATATATATATATATATATATATATATATATATATATATATATATATATATATATATATATATATATATATATATATATATACATATATATATATATATATATATATATATATACATATATACATATATATATATATATATATATATATATATATATATATATATATATATATATATATATATATATATATATATATATATATATATACATATATATACACACACATATATATAACATATATATACATATACATACATATCTACATATATACACACACAGCTATTTCAGTATCAGTGCAATACGCTGCTTGTTAAAACTCCCGCTCTTACGTGCAAGTCTGCGTGGATATTATGAACTATCGTATTTGTTCAAGTTCTATTTAAATTTTAAATAGAAGGAATTTTTATTTAGAATATTATTCCTGAATAAATCAACTCAAACCTTAAACAACTTATAATATTTTGCTCTCCATAAAAATATATCCTGTCTAAATTATACAAGTTAGAAATAAAGTAAACGTTAAAAGAACAAACATTCAAATTTCTTTACTCTTATGTAATTTTATATAAAAATAAACTTAGATTTTAAATATCCCAAAAGATTTTGCTCTCCATAAAAATATATCCTGTCAAAATTATACAAATTCAAATATGAACATGCTGCATAACAAAACCTGGAAATATAAATAAAATGTGTTCCTTTCAGCAATAACAAATCAAATCATTCAGTTGTCTTTGCTCATATGTCATTTTAGAGCTGGACGCCTGGCATCTTTTTTGGCCACAGGTTCGTTTCTGTTTGGTGTGAGGTTCTGTGTTGTGGAGATTCTCAGGATGGATTGCAGGTGCTCATCAGTGAGGCGACTCCTGTGTGCTGTTTTGTTAGTCTTTATCACTGAGAAGAGCTTCTCACACAGATATGTGCTACCAAACATGCACAAGGTTCGAGCCGCATGTAGACGGACTTTTTGTTCTTCAAAGTCACCAAAGCGCCGTGCAAACTCAGTGCGCTCAGTTTATCAGCAAAGTGCGATTTGGGAACACCGTAGTGACGACTTGGTTTAACATTACTTGGCAACAGGAAAGTGGGGCAAGTGCACTGGTGCATTTGTGTCTCCCATAAAAGCAGCTTCACTTGAAATCACTTTGTGATTGTGCACGGGTAAAACGTCCGCTGAAGTGTCAGATTCTTATTTAATTCTTCTGCTTTCTGTATCTTCTGCATTGCATTCAGGTTACCCTGATGTTTTGTCTCATAGTGCCGTCTTAGATTAAATTCTGTAATTACAGCCACATTAGCTCCACAAATGAGACACACGGGTTCAGTAAACATATACTCAGCCTCCCATCGGTTTTAAAGGCTCTATTTTCAGAATCAACTTTTCTCTTCAGCATCGTGTGAGCTAGCTTCGCAATAACTTGCAGCATCATAAGCTAGACTTGATTAACGCGTAAGTGTTGGCAAGGCAGCTGAAGCGCTGCATTATGGGATCTGTAGTTTATTGTGTTACCAGCGCTTCATATACCGGGCCATTAATAACAATAATACAGTATATAAAATGATCTCGGGCGGATATAATTACGCCGGGCGGATGTGGCCCGCGCCCTTGAGTTTGACACATATGGACTAAATAGAACTTGAAAAGATATATTTTTTCAAATGTGATCGCGCAATTCAGATAGAGTTGACGCAAGACTACAGCCTGCATGCCTCAATAAGTCATCCTCCCTCGCTCTTACTTTTTACCGTTCATCTAATGAATACACTGAGTATGGCTTTACCAAAACAATCATTGATGGCGAATAAAGTATCCATTATTCGAGTATGTAGATCGGGATATATATATATACATATATATATATACCAGCATATCGCAGAGAGAGTAGTGTGTTAAAAAGCTAGAAAAGAAAAGGGAACATTTTAAAAATAACGTAACATGACTGTCAATATACAGTATTTGTTTTGTGAGTGTTACTGAGTGTTGCTGTCATCAAGGATTTGATTATCATTATTTCTTTCAATCAGGTTCGTATTTGTAGGATGTGTTGTGTTCAAGTTACATTCCGTGTTTGTCAATCGTTGTAAAGATGACAGGTTTCATTCATCGATTCGTTTCTTACTGCATCAATAAACAGCTCGTCTTCTTCTTTATCTGAGACCTGACACACTGCATGCACGGGTTTTTTACACTGTCTTCCTTTAGCGGGACATTGACTTTTCCACCGTGTGCTTTGTTTCCGCAGTAGCTGGATTTATGAATATGCTTATCAGACCTTCATATTTTTGCTGCCTTTTCAATTGTGTAATTGGTTTTGTTCAGCTCTTTGGAACTGTTGCTTTTATCTGTGCACTGCGTCAGTTCACGTGAGCCGCTCGGTGTACATGCATCGAAGGTTCCCAGCTGTGCTGGTGCCATCTCGTGCTATGTCCATGGCTGTATTTAATGTTACCTTAGTCCTGGCACTTAAAACTTTCTCTCGCAGTTTCGCTGAGTTTGTGTCAAACACCACCCTGACCATCTCATCTTCCTCTCCATAAGCACAGTCCTTCACCCGTGAATATTTAGTGGAGTTTGCTATTGGATTGCCGCTGACGGACGGCCTTATATGGGCAGGCACTAAATTTCAAACGCCAGCGGCAGCCTGTCTATGAACTTAATTTAAAGTGTAGGTTTACATCGTGCTTTGTTTCAGTAGCAGAACTCATGAATATGGTTGTATATGTCACTTTCGCTCGCTTCTTATTGCTTCGCTGCCTTCTCAATTATATAATGCATGTTTTCTTCAGCGCTTTTTGGAGGTCTTCCTGGTTTTCTATGTACTGCGTGATTACGGGAGGCGTGATGATGTCACACTAAACTCCGCCCCACGGCGTTCAAGCTCATCTCCATTACAGTAAATGGAGAAAAACAGCTTCCAGTTATGACCATTACGCGTAGAATTTCGATATAAAACCTGCCCAACTTTTGTAAGGAAGCTGTAAGGAATGAACCTGCCAAATTTCAGCCTTCCACCCACACGGGAAGTTGGAGAATTAGTGATGAGTCAGTGAGTGAGTGAATGAGTGAGTGAGGGCTTTGCCTTTTATTAGTATAGATTCTTGAGCTAATACTCACATATCAGGGCACTATATAACCTGACATTCCATTATCCTTCTTAATGGCTTCTGAACACTGTCTGGCACTTGATAGTAATGAGTTCACTACGACTGTTAAATCCTTCTCATGAGGCATACTTTCGATTTTCAGAACTCCCATTGTGTATTCAAACCTAATATCTTCACTTCATGGGTGTAATACTTTATATTTAGTTTCATTAAATTTCATCTGCCACAAATCTACTCAAACCTGTATGCTGTCCTAGTCCTTCTGTAATGATTTAATGGATTCTTGATCATCTGCCAATACATCTATTTTGGTACCATCTGCAAACTTAACCAGCTTGTTACTTATGTTCCTATCCAAATCATTTTTATATATTAAAAATAGCAGCGGCCCCAGCACTGACCCCTGTTGGACACCACATTAACATCGGCCAGTTCTGATGAGGTTCCTGAAATCTTCACCCTCTGCTTCCTGTATCTGAGCCAATTCCGCAACCATCTAATAACATCACCTTGAACTCCCACTTCTTTTAATTTGATGCCCAACCTTTCATGTGGCACCTTATCAAATGCTTTCTGAAAGTCCAGATAAATAATTTAAGTTCCACTTTGATCATATACGTTTCTTGTATCCTCAGAATTCCGGCATGTTAGTAAAACACGACCTCCCTCTTCTGAATCCATGCTGACTATTCAGTAAAACTCCTGTTCTTGCCAGGTGTTGCTCAATCTTCTCTTTAATAATTCCTTCCGTTAATTTTCTTGTGACGCATGATAAGCTTACTGGCCTATAGTTGCTTGGATCTGCCCAGCTGTCCTTTTTATATAATGGGATATTTGCCATTTTCCAGTCCTTTAATATTTCCCCTGTGACTTCCTAAAAATGTGTGTCAAAGGTTTATATCTGTACTCACTAATCTCCTTAAGAACTCAAGACTAAATATTATCTGGTCCTGGTGATTTGTTTGATTTCAACATTTTAAATCTGAGCAGTGATTCTCCTTCTACAATTTCTAATTCCCTCAGTACTTCCTTAGTAGTCCTTTTTACCGCTGGGAGGTTATCCACTTTCTCACATATCCCCTTTACTATTCCTGATGCACTTCACCTCCTCCTTGACTGTTCTTTTACTACTAAAATACTGAAGGAAGCTCTTGGGGTCGTCTTTCGCCTTATCTGCTATTCGTCTCCAAATGTCTTTTAGCCTTCCTGATATCTTTCTTAATGGCTGCCCTCATGTTCTCAAACACCCTACAATTCACTTTGGAGTTACAAGTCTTAAATGCTTTATATCTCGTTTTTTTTTTTTTTAATTTTATTTTGCAGCTTCTTTTTCAACTCATTATTAACCCACTGCAGTTTTTTTTTTTTTTTTAATTTCCTACTAATTCCAAATGTAAGTATGTATCTCTCTTGCATTAAATGTAAATCACTTTTAAACTTGCTCCAATGCTCCTTGAATGTTTCCACACTTAAAAGCTTATCCCAGTTCATCCTCCTTAAACTTTGCTTCATCTGCTCAACATTTGCCCTACAAAAGGTCCACTTTAACAGTTTTTGTCTTTGCATTCCCACTCTTCCAATACACTCAGAATTGTATTATATTATGGTCACTTGACCTTATTGGTTCAATTACCTCTACACCCCCAATTCTCTCCTGAATCACCAAATACCAAATTCAGACAACCCGTGTTGGTGCTTTAACATACTGCATTAATAAACTGTCGCTGACTACTTCTAAACACTTCTGATTTGTGCTCTGCTATTTATAAAGTTATCTCAGTTAATGTTCAGGTAGTTAAAGTCCTGCTTGACTATAATATCTCCCTGTAAACTTGCCTTTTTAATATTACTAAAAAGATGTGCATTGAAATTACTGTCTGTAGAAATCTCCAAAAATAAGACCTCTCTCTTTAATGCTTTCCAGACAAACCCAGACATCCTCACAAAGATGGGACTGATTGTCTAAATAAAGAAGACATACCTTTAAATTATCTTTGACATAAACAGCAACCTCCTTTTCTGTTACGTCCATCCTGTCTAAACCTCGTGTACCCCTCTATGGTCTACTCATGGCCATCTCTGTTATTTAGCCAGGTTTCTGTTATTGCTATAATATCATACTTATGCTCTGCTACATACAATTTCAACTCACTAGTTATATTTTTTGATACTTCTAGCATTAAGGCAAGCTATTTTTAATGTGTTATTCATTTTACTTTTGCATTTAAACGTTGGGATAGAATTTACATTACCATGCATTTTTATTTTAATACTATATGTTCTTCAATGTATGTTCTAAACCTGGCCTGTCCTAAGCTCCCTGCCTCCCATACCTAGTCTATACAATCCTTGACTAACCTACTCCAACACACCGTGAGACTCTCCGTCTCTGGAGCAAACGTGTGTTTCAATCGCCCAACTATCACTTTCTGGGAACTGCTATTGAGGTGGCATGCATTCCACCTTAGAGTCTTCAGAGACACCGTCCATCTCCACAAGGACCTGAAAATAGTTTGACACTTCCAGTTCAATGGTTGATGCCCCCGGACAGTGGGTACCCTTAATCCTGCGCCTTGTGACCGTGACCCTCCTATTTCTATCTGTCTGGTCTGGAATCTCCTCCTGTTCCACTTTCGACGTGCACACTATCTGTCTATAGGACACCTGGGACAGGTCCACCAATTACCTACTGCAACGCAGGCCATCCAACTCCTCCTCCAGTTCAGTGACCCTGAGTCAAGGTGCTGGATCAGCTGGCATCTCC
Source organism: Polypterus senegalus (assembly GCF_016835505.1). Classification (NCBI taxonomy): domain Eukaryota; kingdom Metazoa; phylum Chordata; class Cladistia; order Polypteriformes; family Polypteridae; genus Polypterus; species Polypterus senegalus. The sequence goes on along the minus strand of NC_053154.1, from coordinate 1,642,791 downwards.
TGCAGATGAGGCCATCCTAGAAGACTGGCGCCTCCAAGTTGTCCTCTAAAAAGTGCAACATTCAGTAGGACTTGCATTGCACTGGCCTTATTATTAAAATTTGATTTTGGATTACTAAAACTGCTTGTTTTTAAAGTTGTTTTTTTTAATCAAAATTAAATTATTTAACTTAAATGGTAAAGCTAAAAAAAAAAATTATATTAAAGAACTGTTACAGTTATTTTATTCCTTCTTGCCCTTAAGCTCCTGTACTCTTCTTTGCTTTGACTGCCTGCCCTTCTGTGAGGTTAACTTTACTTTTCTCTGCCTGTCCTCCTAACTTTGCACTCCTCTTATTTCTTACTTAAAAGCTCTCCACTCGCACTGTTTGTATTCCTTCGTATTAATGAACCCTTACGCTGTCACCCCCTAAACTGCTCTGCTTTCCTGACCTCTAAGAACTGTTGAATGTAGAAGACCTTGTTTACTGAATATCTGCAATTAGTTCATTTCTTACTGTCTTGTCTTCTCTGACAGCCCTTTGTGCCCGATTGCCACCTTAACACTAGCTGCCTGCTTACATACCTGTGGAAGAATAATTTTAGGGTAACATGGCATTCATCTTAAAGAAATAGCATGAAGGGTTAATAAATGTCAGAAATCAGATAAAGATCAAGTGAACATCAAAATGTAGTGAAAGATGACTAAGAAGTCAGCCGATGTCCTGTAAACAACCAGAAAGGACAGTTGTTAGATGCACAGAAATTTCAAGGGTGGTGGCTCAACTAAAGGGTATAAAGAACCAGAATAGATTTTTATTTTATATACGTCGCTTGGGTGTAAACCAATGAACCAACCAGAGTGAAGTGTATGCACTGATTGACACTGTAAGTAAATTCAGTAGTTTATGAACTTCTATTCTTTGTTTCTCTGACCATTCCAGGCTGTAACGGACTGCTTCTGATGAATGCTCCATCTAAGGCATTTTGTTGAGAAGTAATTAAAAGATACAGCTTTTCTCCTGCCGGATTACTGATTTGTCCTGTTAGAGGATGTTTCTTTCTTTACTAAGATATTAAATTTCTACCACATACTGCAGAGCCCTTCTCTTTACTGCTTTAAAGTCAGTCGCTGACCTTTTTTCCCCCACTAAGGAATCGTCGTTTCTGTTACTTCCTCCAAAGCCGGTTATTTACTTAGAGATGCTGGTGTCGGCTACTGCTGCTTACTGCCCTGCCTCACTAATGCTAGTCTGAATACAAACAACCAGTACAAGTGACGAGTAATTTTTCCCAAATGCTTCCCCAAACATTCAGCTATTTTTTTCTCCTGTGTGGGCGAAAAAACAAGAAAAAACCCTTCTAAAGAGAACTCCTGCACAGCTCTTTAACACCAAGTGTTTTGGAGCAAAATGAATTTTGAATGAACTTCTCACACCACAGAACACAACAACTCTCAGCGGCTTCTCCTTCATTTGCAAGGATGACATCAGCACGTCAGTACGTGTCAGTCAGTCTCCATTGAGCAATGTGAGTTCTTTAGTTAAAATACAGGTCATTTATCTGAGGCTGTATAGTAGTGTGCACTGGCTGGCACTGCCACCTTTCAGAAACAACTTACTTGGGTCAAATCCAATACCTGATTATTGATGTGGAGCTTCTATGTTCTGTCCGTGTCCATGTGCAGTTTTACCCCCTCACATTCTCAAAGCCCTGTAGTTGCTTTAAATGGTCCCAGTGTGGTGGTGTGTGTAAGTGGCCCTGCAATGGACAGGTATGACAATGACTGACTAGGCCTTTTATTAGTTTGCCAGTCAACATATTTACTTTGAGATGACTATGAACTTCGCCAAGACCAGAGGACATTTCTAATACACCATAAAGGAATGTAAAGATGAATTGCGGTATCTTTGAGAAAAGCATTGTACAAAAATCCGTCTTGTTTGAGTTAGGGAGATGGCAGCCTTAGCAATGCCACAGCTGATATTCCTGAGAGCTTTTTACCTTTCTTTGTGTGTCACCAATGTTACTTTTCAGATTCAGATTTAAAGGCAGTCAGTTTACCAACAACACTTTAAAGAAATGATGAGAAGGCTGGTGCCAATTTGTGGCTAGTTGGTGACAATTCAAGACACTCATAATCGTCAAGTAAAAGGCGCAAAACTAAATACAAATTCATTAAATAATCCAAGTCAATTTCCTAAATGTTTGAATTGATTTAGCCTTCACTTTAACAAAGTTTATTTGAGTTTCTTTTAAACTTAAGGCATTACATGCTGCCTACAATAAACAGAGCAGACACACATGGGTAACACATACAGGACAATGCCGTGCAGTCAAATACTTCACACTGATAAGTGACTGGCAAGTTAGGCAGAAATTAAGATGAACTTACTTAACTCTTTCAGGGTGGATGTCGACTTTTGTCAAAATTCAGGTGTAGAGGACAGTAATCACCCGTATACTGCAACAATGTTTAGTTCAACTCTCTTTTCTAGAAAGAAAGTGAACTTCATTGATTTGACCTCAATTACCTGTGCATGCTTGAGAAGCGAAGAGCAAACAACCTCTAAAATGGCATCAACATCTGTCAATAGACCAAAGCGAATGCACAAAGCAAAATACCATGGACAACATTTTGCGTATTATTGCCAAATCGGAATCTGACTTGTTGGACTCTGATTTTGATGCAAATGATCTGGAGGTGGAGATTGAAAATGAAATTGAGGGACCCGCTTCAGCTGATCGTGGTGCTGAACACGCTTGTGTAGCTGACGCATCTGCGGCAATATTCGCCTGGGAGGACCGCCACTTATGAGGTCAAGAGGTACAAGCCAGATTGTGTTGCACTTCCACGTGAAGATGGGCCAGGCAGCTTGCCCTCCACACATTCCTACCAGCCATCGAGCTGCCCCCACACAGCCACCAGAGATGCTGAACAGGCACAGACAGCAGCCACAGCAACAAGCGTTTTACTTTGATTTACACGTGAAACCTTTGCTTTGTGTGCTTTTCAAAAAACGGAGTTGCCTGCAAAAAATATTCTGCCCTCAAAGAGTTAAAGGTAAAGGCAAGGTCTCAAAGATGGCCGATTAAATTCAATCCGTTTCCTCTTTTCTCATAACAGGGTAGTCATCTTCAGTTCATTGTAATGCAACATTTTTCAAAAAACTAAAAGAGGACCATTCTTTAGGATTAGTCCTCTTAGCTCTGAAACACTGTCACCGCCAGTTATGCTAAATCACTAGCTGCCCAACTTACATGCTACACATGCATCATTATGTACTTTTTAATGAATGTCTGACACAAGCAAAACACTCCAAGTAGAACCAGTTGCATCAGATCAGATGCTAATGATTAGAACATCAGTAGACAGGGTCTTGTCTGAACCCTTATTTAAACTTCAGACATTTTGTTTGGTTTGCTCTTTGTTGTTTGACGTGTGTGCTATCACTATTGCCAAGGTCAAAAGTGTTATCTGAGATCTTTAGAAAGAAGGTCATACATGCCTATGAGTCTGGGAAGGGATGTAAAAAACATTAACTGTCTAAAAGATCATCTACAAGAACATTTCAATCTTCTGTCAGCTTGTCCATGCAATGCTGCCCCAGTAATTTTGGCCAGAGAGCAGAGCACAAGATGCTTAAAGTTGTCTCTAAGAAGTCCAGAATTTCATCATGGATCCAACAGGTCACTCTTGCTATTGTTGATGAGTTTACCATTACAAACATAGGTGTTCATGGACGTGTGCCTGGAGGAAAACTTTGCTGTTCAGAAAGAACAACAGGGCAAGACTACAGTTTTCCCATGAACACCTAGGAAAAGACCAGGATTCTGGAAATATGTGCTCTCGACAGATGAGGCAAGATAGGGTTATTTGGCCACAGCACCAGACGATGAAAATGAAAGATGGCACCAGAAGACCACATACCAACTGCAAAACATGGCGATGGAAAGGTCATGGTTTGCATCAGGGTCAGGGCAGCTCACAATCATAGAATCCACTATGAATTTTTCATTGTGCCAGAGGGTGCTTGAGGAGAATGAGAGACCATGTGTTTGAAGGTTAAGGTTTAACTGAAAGTGGACCGTGTGACTGGACAATGACTCTAAAAATACCAGTAAATCCACCAAGAAATGGATGAAAAGAAAGAAATGGAGCGTTCTGAAATGGCCAAGTCAAAGCCCAGATTTGAATCCCATTGATATCCTGTGGGGAGATTTGAAATGAGCTGTGCAGTCAGGACACCCCTCAAACACTATACATATGAGACTACTCTGAATGGTGGAGTAGGAAAAACTTCTTTCCATTTGATATAAGAGACTGCTAGATGGTTAGCGGAAATACCAGCACCAAAGTAATACCAGCTATCAGAGTCAAGGGTCTACTTACTTTTTTAACAGACAGAAATGGCACGTCTTTTCTTTTCAATTGAACACATTATTGTAAAGTCAATTTTCCATTGTTGCGTTTTTAAATGTATTTACATTGTACTATTTGAATGAAGATCATATGTCCACAAATCACATTTCATGGGGTGTACTTGAGTGTTTATGGGTCCTCAGTGTATATTATGCCACCCTCAAATTCTGCAGGTGTAGATTAAATCATAAGCAGCATAATGAGAGGACTGTGACAGAGTGCAGTATCTGGAAGTAATCAAACAGAAGGTAGCGGGCACTATGAGGGGTGGAGAGGAAAAGGAAGAGACAGGAGCAAATAAAACAAACACACAAAGTTAATCTGGTAACCTTATTATTATATTAAGACAGCAGGGCAGAAAGTCCACTGTGAATGTCTGTCTGCATGTCAGGATACAACTGTGTGGACACAGCAACTTAAAAATGGAATCCCTAAGTTGGAATGAAATGTGGCACAGCATTGGAAAGTGACAGCCATGCACTGGGTTGAGCAAAATAACTTTTATTTAGTGCACAGGGGTAAGGATTTTATTCAAATTTATTGATTTGTTTTTGTAGACATCTCTGCTCTGACTGCAGCAAAATGTACAAAATATACATCTTTCCCAACATTTATCTTTTGCTATATTCATTAACCATGATGCGATACTGTTCTAGCACACAAAATGTAATGTAGTTTAATCTAATTATTCAGATTCAATCAACCATGCACCCCATTCTTATTTCATCCATCCATCCATCTATTATCCAACCCGCTATATCCTAACTACAGGGTCACAGGGAGCCTGATGGAGCCAACCCCAACCAACACAGGGAGCAAGGCAGGAAACAAACCCCAGGCAGGGCGCCAGCCCACCACAGGACGCACACACACACACTAAGCACACACAGTAGGGACAATATAGAATCACCAATGCACCTAACCTGCATGTCTTTGGACTGTGGGAGGAAACAAACCCATGCAGACACGGGGAGGACATACAAACTCCACGCAGGGAGGACCCGGGAAGTGAACCCAGGTCTCCTATCTGCGAGGCAGCAGCGCTACCACTGCGCCACCGTGCCACATTCTCATTTCAATCTATTAAAAGCAGCAAAGCAACCCCCATTAGATGATGAAAATGTTCACAGTATCACTTTATTTTACATTTCATCTCATTACTTACTTATTCTCACACTTCTAGATGACCGTTGCTCTTCTCCTTCTCTCTCGTTCCCTTCAGTGATGTTTTCTTCAAACTCAGATAACTCAGATTTCAGCTCTACAGAATCCCCCTGAGTTGCCAAATGTTCCATATTAGTGAACCAAGGTGGTACACTAGAATGAAACTCTTCACAGACATCTTGCTTGAAAATATTCCCAGTTTCATGCTTTTGAAGTTCAAGGCCAACTGAGAAATCATTTAAATCCTCAACTTTAATGTCAACAGTCCCCCACTTGGGCTCCTCTTTAAAAACTGAAATCCCTTCTTTGTGATCCTCCAACTCCACACACAAACTCTCTGGTGTGTCCCACTCACAGTCCTCTTCTTTAATGTGCACCAGTTTTTCGTCCATGCCACCTTCTTTGGTTGAGGCCATGCTCCCACTCAAAGTGTCTGCTCTTTTCTACGAAGATCCCCTTCTCACATGGACAGCCCCAGGCTGGAGGTCATTAGGCCCCTCAGTGTATGTCCATGTGAATGGAAGAGGCTCCTTTGTACCCTGTGAAAATAAAAGTGGTACAATTACTTCATAAAGTCATCAAAAATATCAAGCACATTTCAGGGTCGACTTACAGTTTTTATCTAATCCAGAACAACACCAACTAAGTTTTTATGAGAGACTGGAATGCTGTGAGCTCTCCATTTTAGCCTAAGAATCCCTTTGCAGATATGAAGGGAAAACCTACTTGAAATGGAGACAAAGTCCAGCTGACTAAGACAACAAGGAAATGTGTAAAAATATATTCTTTTTTTCAGTTTGAACCCTTTCATGTTGACAGCACTGGTCTAATCAAAGCTGGACCAAACACAACAGTCAAAGATCCAAAGGCCAAAGTTTTCCCTGAACTAAGACTACCATTTGAAAGAGACTTGGGCTATGATGTACTGATATGACACATCTCAGCTACAGTGGAAATAACACAAATGAACACTGAATAAAACACCTGGACCACAAGCATGCATTGTGTCCAGTTTGATTGATTGACTTGATCCAGTCCTGTTGATCCTGGTCTGTTAAGAAGGTTGACTCTGCCAATGTGCCTACTGCTCCTCTTCTCCTCTCTCTTACTCTTGCCAGTTGACCCTGTGCTCCAACATACCTTCTACTCCAGACTCCATATACTTCTGGCATTGAGAGTGCAATAGACCCTGCAAATCCAAGTGGACAAAGGCACAGACAGGAAAGGGAGATGGAGCAGGAGATGAAAAGGTATAAAAAGCAGTGGACACAAATCATAGACAGGAGACCAGCAGGAGTTGAAGAAACCGAGAGAAACACACAGCACATGATCATGACAACCAGAACAGGAGATCCAACAAATCACAACAGAGAAAAATGGAAAGGAAAAGGAAAACACCTCCATCTTTTATAATAACTATGCAGACGACATGCCATAAGACGACTCCAATTTATACATTTTGTAAATATTACACTTTTACTTGTCTGACAGACACCCCAGTGGGAATGTGGATCCCCAATACACATCAGTCAAACACTGGGAGAGGGGCGCCCAAGCTGCCTGTACTCCAGCTCACTTCTCCTGCTTCTTGTGGTAAAATTTATGGCCAAAGACATGAGGACCCCCTCCAAATGACTGAGTTCAGATGTTTCATTGTTTACACGGGCATCGAATCAAGTCATACACCCTTCATTGACAAACAAACAAACTCAGTGACTTTAAACATGGCACTCGCATTAGTATGTGAACTTTAGGCTATGCTAGATCTGCCCCAGTCAACTAGAACAGCCATTATTATGACAGCCATTCTTGTGACCGGCCACACAGACTCACAAAGCGGGGCTAACCAGTGCTGAAGTGTGCTACAAATGGCCTGTCCTCTGTGGCACCACTCACAAAAAGAGTTGCAAACTACTTCTGGAAGCAATAGTAGCACAAGAACTGTGTATCAGGAGCCTCGTGAAATGGCCAAGCCTGACATCTCTGTGGTCAATGCCAAGTGTTGGCTGGAGTGAGTGGTGTAAAGTATGTCACCACTGGACTCTGGAGCAGTGGAAACGTGTTATCAGAAGTGATGACTCACGTGTCACTATCTGGCAGGCTGATGGAGGAATCTGGCCAGGAGAATGCTGCCTCCCTGACTGTAAAATTGGATGAAGGAGGGAAAAATACCAGAATTTGGGCTAGACCCCATTGGTCCATTGCAGGGTCCTGTTTATGCTACAGCAGACAAAGACATCTGAGACAATTCTGCAGTTCACTTTATTGAGGGCCCTTTTCCAGTATGACTGTGCCCCAGTGCACAAAGACAGGTCCATGAAGACATGGAGGAACTCTTGTGGCCTGCACAGGGCCCTGATCTCAGTCCTACTAAACACCTTTGAGATGAGTTGGAACAGTGATTGTGAGCCTTGTCTTCTCATCCAACATCAGTGACTGATCTCACAAAGGTTCTTTTGGTTAAATGTGCACAACTTCCCACAGACACACTCCAAAATCTTGTGGAAAGAAGACTGGAGGCTGTTATGGGGAATTGACTTCACATTAATGCCAATGTTCTGCAATGGAATGTCCAACAAGCTCACACTGGTGTGAAGGACAGGTGCTGTTCCTTTAGGGGGCGATAGCTCCCTAGTTGGAATAAGTTCTTTTGTAATTGCGGCGTTTTAAGTAACCCGAAACTATGTATAGATATAATGTAAAAAGGCGACATCCCTCCTATAGTGATACGGCGGCAAAAATCACATACGAGAAAATAACTTAGCTTTCTTTAATGACGATTTATGCGGCATAACAGACAAGGAAGCCATGACAACACTTTGTGTATAGTTTGTCGTTTTTGTCGCCGCACTGAAAGGATTTTCAGGACAGATGACGTAATCACCCATCCGTCCAATGGCTTCAAAGTATTTGGCTGCTGTCCAAGCCTTTTATACTGGTTCCTCCACATGCAGGCCCTTACTTAGGTAAATAGTTCATTTCCAAACAAGGAAAGAAGATTTTGTGCTGACTTTTAACAGAGGACAAAGTAGTATACACCTGTCTTTAGGCGGACTATACATTCCTCCAGCTGTCTTTGTCCATCTTGTCCTATGCTTGGCTCAGCAATTCTAAATGCTGAGAGTCCCTGTGTGCTAACTTTGGCCTGACCTGTACATGCAAGTGGATTTATAAAATAACTTTTGTACAGAGCACAGTGACATTAAACTCATATTCTGATTACAGGTGTCCGCAGACTTTTGGCCATAGGGTGTATTTGAGAAATAAACACACTGTGCACAGTTCTGTGGAGGATCATCTGTAACAAATTTAAATGCAATCCAATTTGTTAACTACATTACAATGCAATACATACACATATGGTACATTTAATTTTGGCAATTTTTAAATGAATTAATAATTAAAAACACATCAAATAAATGATCGCTTGCTTTACAATGTGTATCATCATTTTAATGTTAGTTTAAAATGTAAAATAAAGGTGTACTGCGTTTTAACTCATGTCCATAGATTGTGTGTCACAACTCAAATCAAAGCAAATATATTGCACTTCGCTTAGCAGCCACGGTGAGTGGATTGCCTTTCAATTCAAGACCACACATTCGCCAGGCCAAACTGAATGTAATCAAATGAAAATGAAAATGAAATGACTGTTGTGGAGGAAACCTCTTCAGAAAAAACACATAGAGTTTCTGGGTAGGCAGTTAGGGTAAACTTTACAGCAAAGCATATAAAACCATAGCAGAGCACACAAAGCCCTCTCAGTTCAGCGAGGTGTGCCCAGTAGTTCAGGCGTGGCTCATATTTATTTCAGTTCTAATTACAAAACAACCCCACTTAGCACATTTTTCTCATCATCTACTTTATATGTTACTTTTTGTAGACTTTTCCCTAATAATCGTAAATATTTTCATAACAATCATTTTGACTTAAACATTTCTACTTGCTTCCTGGCCTGGAGGTGACCGGCAATTAATCATCTTTCATATTCCTCACATTCCTAATCTAATACATGCGCTAATAAAAATTGGTGGCCTTTCAGTTAATCAATTGTCACCATTAAGACAGAATCAGGGAGGACCCACATATAGAAACTGAATTGATCAATTAATAAGAACTTGTGGCACCAGCATCACGTAAGGCTAACATCATAGGCTGCTATGCCGGTAAGTGACTGCTAGTGTGCAGCTTCACTGATAACTGAAAACAAGCATAGAGCTTCCTGACCGCTTGGATGAAAGAAAACATACAAGTGTTTAACAATGAACTCTTACAAAACTTAAAGCTAGCCAATATAATAAAGTGCTGTAACGTGATTAATAATTTGTCAGGTTTCTGAACTCTTTTAGGACACACCAAACCCCCGGGCTACTTGTCCGTCGCCCGAAAATTAACGACGGAGATGACAAGTGCGAGCGGCGGCGCGTGCGCGTGCCAGTGCGGAGCATGCGTAAAATCAAAAGGCAAGGCGAGCCGGGCCGGAGAGGCAGGCAAGCGTGAAGAGAGCGGAAGGAATATCGATTTAATGCGCCTGCGCCAAAAGAAAAGACATCAACCACAGCCCACAGGCATATAATCCTCACAGCACGGCAGCTGAAAATGCGCGACGCTCGTGATTCACAATTAACTTAGGAAGGGGCGAAGGTGGGATTCGTTATCTCACCTCCTGAACTCCGTAAAGATGGACAGCAAGAAGCGCTCGATCCTCACCGCAAAATTTAACCAGCCCACGCGACGCTGGGCACCTCCTCGAAATTCGAATCTGTCGTTATGTCGCGTTATGCCCCTCGGTCGGCATTCCCACCCTAGCGCGATATCCCCACCGCCGACTCGGACTGACCTTCCGCACTGTTATTTGTCCTTATGGCCCGAAAGAAGCCCAGCGTATCGAACAGGAGCACGTGCTTGAATGAAGGCAGCGCAAGAACAAACACGTCATCAGCAGGCGACGAGGGAGACGTGACCGAGGCGGGCGTCCTCTTATTTATATGATTTCATCAAGTTTAGAGGGTCGTTACTGTCAAGTAGGCTTTCGAGGGCTTAGGAATTGGAGGGCTAGACGATCCGCAGGCAATATCGAACACAATAAACGATCTCGACGAGAAGGAGTAGATTGATCAATGTGAATAGTAGGATACCGGTAGGGGGCGATTGCATGCTGTTAAAATTCGAGCTAAAAAATAAGGTATTAGACAATCTCAGTATTTGGAGCAAATTGAATAAATGCACAAAGTTTGAAGTTCATGGTCACAAAGAGACTCGGTGGTGTCATGGTATCGTGTTGTAGTTGGCGATATGGACGTCCTTCTAAGACGTGACTTTCATTTAAAACGACTGCCAGTCCACTGATCACAATTCCATCAAGACCTGTCACTGCATTGGGAAAGAATCTGCAAACCTACACTGTGAAAAACAGGCAGGGCACAGAATGTACTCAATAAAACTGTGCCAGCAATTTACACTCATTTTTTAATAAATTTAATCCATGCTTAGGAGTGACGTTTAACTAAATGTAACACAGAATATTCATAAAGTAAGCCATGGGACGTCAACCTCACATTTTTAGTGTATTCTGCCTTCTAACATAGTTTGGATATTCTTTAAAAAGCAGGTAACAAATAATTGTTAATTTATCTTCTAGCTAGTTGTCTGTTTTCCTGCTTTAAGTTGTATAGTCTAAGGTTATTTTAAAGTCACTCGCAGGCTCCCAAATGAACCTCACACATTTTGGAACTCATGACTATTACATTGAATCTAATTCTCATTTGTGACTTCATTTATTATTTGCTCTATGGGTTTGCTCCAAACGCTATTTCATTGTAGCATACAGTGACAATAAAGGTATCTTGCTCTTTCTCTTTTGATTTTATTGTGGCACAAGTGCCCTGAAAGGGGGTACAGTGGGACCCCTTTACATTTTGTCTTAAAGTATCCAGTTATGTGCTTTCATGGTTCATATCTTAGTATAAACACCATTGACAAAGAATATTGATATAACAGTTCACTTCTTTGTCAGTCTTGGCACTAAGAAGTCAGAAGTTGACAGCATTTTAAAATTCAAACCACAGCTTACACTTCACTCTTTTATGGCACAAACATAATCCGATACCCGTGGAGCACTTCACCTGTGGCATGTTATAAATTAACAGTATACACAGAAAGAACAAATTGTACTAATAACTGTACCATCCTTATCGTACAACAGCTTTGAAACAATACACTTTGATTTACAGAATAGACAGTTGTTAAAGAAAAGCAAAATACATACTTCTAACTGACACAGGCTTTCTGCCAAAACAAAAAAAATGCTGTTTAAAAAATAAAGTTTTCAGTTTTTCAGGACACAGTGAAGTTTCAGCAGCAAGGAATAAGAAGAATGTTACCCGCTATAAAGGGAGTAATGACATTCAAGACAACAGTTTGCCCTTTGGTGCCTCCACTTTATTAAGTAAGCAGCCTCATCCCATCAAGCTCTGGGAACATCTTTAGGAAAACACGGGGGTATACTTGAGTTTTTCTGAACAGACCTGAAGGCACAAATGAGTCCCGCCATTGGAGTGCAAGCCTTGGCTCTGTTTCCACAATCAGTCAGCGCTTTACAGTCCTCAGTAATAATAATGGCAGCATTCACAAGATAGGACTGGCACGGTTTGTTGTGCTGAATGGCCAGTTCCTGTCTGATTTGTTCTAATGTACTAAAATCCACTGGATCCTCTGCTGTGGCACCATGGAGAACACAGATCTTCAAGATGTGCCAAGTGTTCCATCTTCACTGTTAATAATAATAACACAAAGGGTGACAGATTAGACCAAATGTAAGGATGTGAACTGTACATTGTGAAAAGGCGCTATATATGCACCCGACCCGACACAGATTGGACACGGAGCCACACGTATAAAATAAATAAACTATTTTCTTCACCTGTGGGGCATGCCTCCCCCGTAATCCCCACAGGCACAACACAGTCCCAAGCACAATACACCAATACAACGCGCTCTTTCTCTGCACCACCACTCCTCCCAGGCAACCTCGTCATCCTCCTCCACCCGACTGGCCCCTAAGTGGTAGTTGCTGGCTCCTTTTATTGGGAAGTGCTCCAGGTGCTTAATTGCTGACATCCTGCTGCACTTCTTTGTGTGACGAAACCAGTGCCCAGAAGGCTCCAGCAGCACCCCCTGGTGGCGCCTGCAGAACCCAACAGGGCTGCACAACACTCCAACCCCCATGAAGCCCTGGGGGAGTCCGAGGCACCGCTACAACCCAGGGAGGCTGCCATCTAGTGTCCAGGGGGAGATACTGTGTTTTCCATGCTTGCTCCCCTGGAACATATGCTGCAGGGGCGTCCCGGCCAGGCATGGGCCCAGCCATCTGTCACAATATTTAGAGCACAAAGTTTTGTTTTTTTTATCAAATTCTGTATAAATAATTATACTCCAAAGCTTCTACTGAATAAAATATCTAATTCCTTCAGTAGCCAAAATGAAAGGACATGACTGGTACTCTTGAAGAGCTCCTCCTTACTTTCTCTGAGTTTAAACAGTGATTTCTCCATTTCTTCTTCTTTATAGATTGCGGCTCTGATGAGACATCATCTATAGACCCATAATATTTTAAAAAAGTCATCACAAACTTCAAAGGATTTTGTTGGACAGTCATCTTATCCAAAGATCTTGACCATACATTGTTCTTCTCTCTCTTGTTAAATTAATCTTAGCCTGAAGCAATCTATTAATTTTTTACATTTAAGATTTTTCATGTAAAGGTTTACCAGTGTTGTTTCTTGTCCTTGTGTGGATATAAACGCAGGGAACTCCAGTTTCTGTATTCCATCTCACCTGAAGAAGGGGCCCGAGTTGCCTCGAAAGCTTTCATATTGTAATCTTTTTAGTTAGCCAATAAAAGGGGTCATTGTGCTTGGCTTTTCTCTACAGTCCATTTCAAGAGAATTCATTTTACACATCCTACACTAGACGTTGTTTCTGGTACATTTCCAGTTCAAAACACTAAAACTCACAATCATTTTAATGTGGCATTATTTTAGATTAGAATGAACTGAAATATGCAGTTTCATGAGTTTTCATTTTGTACACTTCCAACATTTTTCTAGAGCCAACCTTTGCAGCAATGGAGGCTTTGCAGCCCCCCAGACTGAGCATTTCTCAAACAAGCAGCAACGTCTGGCAGGGACACCATAGCGGGCTGCACCGTCTATTCTGTTACAAAATGCCAAGGGTGTTTTTTTGTAAGTAGCGTAACCCTTCCACCATTATATTTTTTTTTGAAGTGTGTGCCGTGTTTACTTGTATCGAATTGTACAGTAAATAAATTTTACAAACTTGCTGTTCAACAGAATGACAGGACTGGCTGTGGGTCTGATCATCCCAAATTCATTGCGTTACTACATATACCTTATTCAAGCCATCCAGGATTGTATTTGTCTTAGTTAGCTCTTAAAGACGCGACGTGTATGTGTCAAATCTGCTCAGATATATTTGCTTCAGGCCAATAGTGATAATTCTGAATTCTTCTTTGACATTGTGAGTCCATAATGCGTTTATTGTGCAATTATGAGAAAACTTTTGTGAATTGTTTGGAATGACCTAGAACTCTGAATTAATGACTGATATAATGTGGTTTGATCTTCAAATATATTAAAATTAATGGACTATCATGGCCAGGAAGAGCCCACGATAAATGGTGGGGAGACAGCCAGGCAACCCCGTTTAATGAAAGAAACACAAAAGTATTGGGGCTTGCTACCAAAAGAAAGGTTGGCCAATTCACCCTCTACAGAAATAAATAAAGCAGCCATGACAACTTTTCAAAATATACAAGAGGTGAAGAACGTCTGTTTCAGGCAGCTCTAGAGCTCCTTCCACGTTTGAGTTCAGGGTCCAAGTGAGACATGGTAGTCCAGGTAAGCTCTTTCTATTTGGCCTCATCCAGAAAGAGAAGGAGCCTTCAGAAGGGCAGAGGGCACAGTCATTTGCCGAGACTCTTCTCAGTACTGTGGACGGAGGAGAGAGTAAGGTTAGTGACCGCACCTCCACCCTGTTTGATGTGGAATCGCTTACCTTGCTGAAGTCCTGAAGGTTATCCCCAAACTCATGTATGTGACTCGACACAGAAACAGTCATACAGCTGATTATAAAATGTCCACAAACTGTCTTGCAAATGCAAAAAGTACCACAATATGAAACCCTGGCATACCTTATGAATGATCAAGCAGCTCCACCTGATCCAGCAGTGTGTTGGTGACAGCGTGTGGCGTTTCAGAAATCCGACTGTGGAGGAAATAAATGACGTTAAAGTCTCATATATTTTACCAGGCAGTACAGTTCTCTTTTAGTCTGTGATAAACAGGTTTCTATTTGCGTTGCACATATAGTTTATACAAAATGTAAATGGTGCCAAGCTTTGACGTGCACCAGTTAAGTGACCCATTGAAGAAGGACCAATTTATAATGAAATATAATTTAGGGATTTAACTGGATTGGAAACGCATTACACCTGATACTGCTGCTTACACAAAGTTCTTTTCCTATTTATTGTTCATTCACTTCTGTCTGCTCTGTTGCACTTTTAACATCCAACTATGGTGGCTGATGCCCTGTAGCTCACTGCAGAAAATCAAATCAATAAAATCAATCAATTTTATAAATTCTCTTAAAATCAAACTTAAAGTGAACACTTTTTTCCCTCAGAATATACATTTGTTAATAATCTGGATGGAGAAAGTATGATTAATGACATTTACATGTGACACATAGATGTTTAAAATTATGAGCAGTAATTCACATTTTTATTCAATTTACTATGAAATAGAAATTCTCTAATTAAACCATCCATCATCCAACCCTCTATATCCTAACTACAGGGTCACAAGGGTCTGCTGGAGCCAATC
Organism: Polypterus senegalus; assembly: GCF_016835505.1. NCBI lineage: Eukaryota > Metazoa > Chordata > Cladistia > Polypteriformes > Polypteridae > Polypterus > Polypterus senegalus. Next base: position 1,627,321 of record NC_053154.1, on the reverse strand, counting down.
CCAGCCCACCGCAGGGCACACACCAAGCACAATTTAGGATTGCCAATGCACCTAACAATTCCTTAAACTGGGGAAAGGGGGTCTTTGATGTCACATGCAGCTAATATGCGAGCAGCGTGCTGTTCTTGAAACTCCTTCAAACGGCGGTAAAGCCCACTTTCTTCATGTCGGTTGTCATCTAAGCCGGTTAACATCCAAATGACTTCAAAGCTTTGCTGCTAGTAACGAGCGTATTCGCTGTTTCATCTCACTTCTGTTGTCGAGTCAGTCCTTCTAACACCGTTTTTAAATTGTCACTTTGAAATTATCAGGTTCGCCTCTTTCCATTTGCTGCACATCATTGCCATGTTTCAACATCAGCAACATTTATTTCTAGAGCACATATTCATACAATTGATGTAGCTCAAAGTGCTTTACAAGATGAAGAAGGAAAAGTTTACAAACTAAAAAAGTTAAGATTAGGCAATATTAAATAACATAATAAAGTAAGGTTCAAATGGCCAGGAGGACAGAAAAACAAAAAAATTCCAGAAGACTGTAGAAAAAACAAAACAAAATCTGCAGGGGTTCCAAGGCCACGAGACCACCCAGCCCCCACTGGCCATTCTGCTTCTCAGTGATTTACGTATGGCCGTTGTCGTCTACCGCGGTGTAATGAGTATGCTTAGCTGTGGAGCGCCGTTACCCCGCCACGTTACACATTAATGCACAACTCCAAATATTGGAACGCTCAGCATTCAATTTTCAATAAATGCAGTGAACCAACTTTACAAAGTAATGTCATTGTAAGTTTTTACATTTTTTGCTGCATTGGCATTTTTATGTCGCACAACTCAATTTTAAACAGCATAGGGTTGTGTGGTGTTCCCAATATCTCTGCAAAAGGACGAAGGTCTTTAGAGTCCTGGTGCTTCCGTCTTGCTCCCTGTTTGCGAGACATGGACGCTATCCAGTGACCTGAGATGAACACTGGACTCCTTCGGTACTGTGTCTCTCCGGAAAATCCTTGGGTACTTCTGGTTTGATTTTGTGTCGAATGAGCGTTTGCTCATGGAGTCCCGAATGAAGCACATTACCTGCATTGTGAGGGAGCATCAGTTACAGCACTGCGGCCGATTCCCCGAGAGTGATCCAGCTCACAGGACCCTCATTGTTAAAGGCCCGAATGGCTGGACCAGGTCAAGGGGACGCCCACGTAACACCTGGCTGTGGCAGATAGATGGTCATTTCCAGAGGGCGGGACTGGACCGCATGTCTGTCCTGGGGGGGTTGCCAACCGGAATCCCAAACTGTTTCGTCATGTGGTGGGTGCGACGACGTGCTGTATCAGTGCATGCTCCCTGATCTGACCCTGACCTGTAGGACAGGAGAACAAACCAGGATGACGGAGTCTGTTTTCAGCAACAGTGTCATTTTCACATACATTTGAGAATAAATATTGTAACGACCAACTGTAAGGGAGACTGCTTAAGAGACTAAACCACCATCTCGATCTGCCATTCATTGGCCAAGGAAGACGCCACCACCAGGGATGAAAGAGGCTATGAGTGCCAGGCAATGTCTGGCAGTGGCGTTCCAATTGCACAGTCTCTCCATACCAGCTGTTCATGGGCGTTCTGCCACATAGCTGTTCTGGCCCCTTTTTATGTCACTCATCGGTCACAGCTCTGCCCCCTTTCTCAGCTGCTGTGCAGACCTCACCTGTCATGGTGTCTTTGGAGGCTCAGTGTTGTGCCATCAAATACAGTATTAGTGTTAATGACAGCTGCCGTCAGCCATTAATAATGTTGTGCTCTTAAATGTATTGACCTGGGGACTCGAAAGCTCAAGTCAAAGAGCTTCAACTCCACAGTAAAATGAACTTACACACTCCATGTTGTTAACTTTCCCAAAAACAAATTAATAAGAACGGGAGAAACTGCATGGCCTCTGAGTAATGCAGCCGGCTGTTAATTGGCATTTGTGAAGGAACTGAAGCCCAATTCTTCTATGTGTGCGTGCAGATAAATGTCACCTATAATAAGAACTATTGAACTCCACCTGGTGTGAAGGTCCACAGCATTCTAGAAGTTTCTTTAACGAGACTGCTTGATGTGCCTCCCTCGAATGTCCTGCATTGTCCAGTTGCCTCCTCCACATTCTCCAGGAAATGAGGCGCATGTGCGTGTTATACATTTGAGTCAATTTAACTAGGCTTTGGCATGAGGAGGGCTTAATTTTTATTTATTTTACTTGAATTACTTTACTGCATTGCACAAACAATTTAAACAATACAATACAATATAATCTTCTAAACTGTACTTTATACTGTTAAAAATGGGCAGCGGATGTGAATTTTACCCCGATTACTTCACATAAAAAATCATTTAATGTAAATTTTACTCCTTTCATACATATTATATTTAACACCCCAAAAATCCATTTTTATCAGTGTAATTTCAAACCTCTGTGGAATCACTGATATGCATTGATTAGAAGAATCTGTAGGAATTTCTTGGAAAAGGGGATGTGTGTGATTAGACAGGAAATTTTATGTTATATGAAAATTTCTGTACGAATTGTAAGAGTTAATGGATTCCTCAGTCAGTTTGCGTCACAGAAGGCTTTAAACCCCTTATCAAGCGGGGTCATTTTTGTTAAATCGCTTGTAATTCGACCTCTCCAAATTAGAATCATTGCTGTTATTGAACTATCTGGAGTATAAACACATGTTTGGTCTCTTTGTAAAGGTAACATTCTCTAGTTTCACCCTTAGTAGTCAGAATCACTGTAGGTGTGACTGATCAAAAGTTATGCACATTAGAACTCACAAAAAAAAAATTTTATGAAAATAAAGGAAAATAAAGCTGCAGTAGGTAGGTGGGGACAGAAACACACTATGTACCAACAGAATAACTTGTTGACTACTCACATTTCAAATTTGAAAAGAATACCTGTCAAAATGACATTTTGACACCAGTTTTTATGTGGGCATGCCCAGGGCTTTTAGAGGGACCATTATCCACATTTTGGAACGTATGTTAAAAGTGTAATAACTTTTGAATGCTTCAACCCACAGATATCAATGAGGGCTCTACTGAACGCTTACACCTAAAGGAATCTATATCTACACACAGTGTCACTCTATTAGTTATAAAAATAATAAAAACAATAAAAAATACACATTTCTATGTAAAATAGTCAATACAAGTCTTATGGGCCAAAAATATATTTATATTTTTATTTTTACTTTTTTTATAAAATGCACACAAACTATATACATTTCTTTTACAAACTGTTACAACACAGCTCAGCGTTTTCCATGTGCCACTTGATGGCAGCAATCACTAGCAAGCAGAAAGCACAAGGGCGTGGCACATGTCGCTCTCTGCCATTAGACGTCTATAGGGCTGATTGAATACTTTCACGCTGCGTACATGCATCTATTATTTAATCGAGCGTTTATTTACGTTTTCTACTTTATTCATATTTAAAATGCGAAAAAACTTGGCAAAATCACAATAAACAACCACGCACCAACTCTGCAGACTGGCACAAATGCCACCTTCGCAGCTCGATCGTTTGTTTACAAGTTAGTATGGCAAGTTACATATCAAAATGCTCGGCTGCTCATTGGCTGTAAGTTTTGAGTGTCAGTCACAGTGTCCAATCAAACTGGTAGATTCTACCAGGGTTTAGAGTGCACGTCATCATTCAGCTTCTGTGACACTCGTTGGCTATACGAGGTGCCAGTCAACCCCAGACCCGTCGTAATTGGCCAACTTAGGTGTCGATCAGAAGCTAACACTTCCGTGTTTCATGCGTAGCATGGTTATCGCCGACAGAAACAAATTACGTCTGATATGATCAATAGAAATGAAAAAAAATTACGTAGGTGGTCTCAAGTTATGAAACGTTTTCTGGAGTTTTTGTCCCTTTGAGGATATATCGTGTGTTTTGGACCTAAATCGTTTTACTGGATTATATTCGCTGGAGCCTTACGGACACAATGGGATCAATACTGCTCGGAAATATTGATGTTTGACTTGCAGGGGGTCTTCAAAGGTAGGGAAAGTCAACTCTTAAAAGTATGTACTTCTCTGTATAAAAGGCTTTAGTGTCAGTGCTGTGGTTGTTGTGTGTCAAAATGGTTTATATCATCGGTAAGACGAGACTTTGAAGTTTCATTTGATGGGTAGTATGTCGAGATGCATGGCAGATGGGCATGCACACATTACTGTAACGTTTTTAAAACGCTGTTATGTCCCGGGACCGGTACGGGTGCGCGTTAAGGGGTGTTCTGCTCTGTCTCCAAAAGTGCTGAGTGGGTGAGCATCGTCACTGGCCTCAAACTTCTAAATACCATTAGTCGGGTATTTTTAATGACAGGTCATTCAATTTTCAATCAAACAGAAATTCAGTCAGCGATTTAAAAAAAAAAAAACAAGATAATGAGGAAGAACTTAAGGACAAATTCTATTCAATTTACAACAACACCAAAAGTGAAAGAAATCAGAATTCTTAACAGGGACTGATGTGTATGCACAGGTGAGCCAAGCAGCTCTGAGACCCTTTTGAGAAGTCCTCTTGATGGCCAGGGCTGGAGTTGGCCGTCTTGTCCAGTGCAGTCACGGAGGTCTTGTGAAGCTTGATAGCACAAGTCGGCCCCTCTGTAAACTCCTTGTAATTTAAGACATTTTAAACGTTCTGCTGCACAGTAGGAGAGCCGCTTCACCAGACACACTTTAATTTGATGTCCTGTAGGTCGTATTGGTGTTTCAGCTTCACAAGAATTCCGCATTTACAATTCATCTCACAACCCGGGCCCTGGCGGTGTGGACTTAATAATCTATCTATCTATCTATCTATCTATCTATCTATCTATCTATCTATCTATCTATCTATCTATCTATCTATCTATCTATCTATCTATCTATCTGTCTGTCTGTCTGTGTGGATTTCCCTTTAACACCCCAAGCCTTTATGCTGCAGCTTATGGTTGACTCCATTCTGTCCATGGTGTCAGTCAGTGTGTCCTGCATTGGGCTGCCGAGCTCCTCATGCCAGCTCAATGAGTGGCGTCTTATTTTGTGAAAGTTAACACATCAATAAAGTGTGATATGCCAATCCCATCGACAAGGTGCAATGGGTAGAGTCAAACTGAACGGACCCTGCAGATCATTTCAAAACTGTTGTAATGTTTGGGTTCACAGACTTGCATCAGAGAGGAGGAGAAAAGCATCTTTATTGTTGTGGAGACAGGAATATTATCAGAGTATTTGTTCTAACTGGATCTGTCACTTCAGGATGCACAACCATGCAGCCTGCTCCAACTCCCTTCTTCTGATTAAAAGAACAGAAAGCCTTTCTTGGAGAGAAGACAGAGAGCGAGCACACGCCCAGGTCAATGGCTGGTTTTAAGTGTCCCCGCATCAACCAGCGGGTGACAGACATGTTACGTGGGAAGCCTTTGAACTTGATTGACAGTGACAACAGACAACCATTGTGCGCTTTTCTCTTATTAATTGAGCACATATTAGACGTTAGGTGAGACCTCATTACTGCAGTTGTAACATAAAACGGGTCTGCGATTGAATGTGTGACAAGTGACAGTCTGCCCGTGTGTTCTGTGAATGTCACGCTCCTCGCTGACGAGCTTGCCTGCCCATTGTGCCTATGGGCACATAAACCAGGCAGCAATGTGGCCGAGCCCGTTCTTCCTTTTCTTTTCATTTACAATACATTTAGTCAACATCAGGGAAATGACATTCAGTAACATGTCAACTCAGATCTCATCTACCAATGAGACATGCGTGCGTTTGACAGCAACAAACCACCACCATGGCAAAGCCATCATCAAGAGCATGTGATCAAACAGTAATCCAAATCCATGATGCAAAGGTGGAATTGTGCAAGTACAACATGTCACGCTACTGACTCAGCTGGACCTCTCAGTTCAGTGCTATGGCACTACCTGCAGAGTTTTAAATGAAAAGAGAATTGAGAGAAGTCGTGATATATATATATATATATATTTATATATATATATATATATAAAAGCAAACAGTCAAAACCGCAAAGCGTGAAATAAATGAAGTTCAGGACGTAAATGAAAGATCAAAGTCAGGATTGTGCTGCCCAAAGGGGACACTGAATCACAGACATCTCGAAAACTCAAGCAGATGTTAAACAAAGTCAAAAAACAGAGGAAGAGTTTGTACCCAGAAATACTAATAAGTGTGATCACTAAAGTTTTTAGGGACTAATCTGAAATGTCAGGCGATGAGAAGAAGGCGCACGCTGGCCTACATGTTACCATGTTAAGGATGCGATGCGCCACACACCCCCAGTCTTGCCTGGTAACTGAATCGCCACAGGAACATTTTACTGCTCAAAGGGTGATCTTTGATGGCTCGTGAGACTTAAAACAGATTCTCACTTGTGTTTCATGTAAGAATCGACTTTCTCTCAGATGTTTCGCCTAAAATTCCTTAGGAGAAAAGAGGTGTGAGATACAACTGAGGCAATAGGAGATCGAATTGAGAATTTTGGTTGAAAGGCATGCACGTTATACTTTGTGAGTTGTCTTTCTAGTTGTTTTAATCACTTTTAAGACTTGATTGTTTTTACTTATTATTGGATTGCTGCCTTCAGCCAGGTAAAAAAATCATACTGAAGTGTAGTAACGCTATGTGCTAAAGTACAAAAGATACATTCAGACCAGGGCTAACGACAAGTCAAGTGTGTTACATTGGAACAAGTCATTTTGTGCGAAATGGTTTTAAATTGCACAAATGTTTTACACAATACCAACATTATTTGTGTTAAATTTACTTGAACTTACTAAAGTGGGACTATTTTAAGTATACTTCAGTATATTCAATTGTATTGCTTTATATATACAGTACTTTTTGAAAGATCTACACATATTTACAAATGATTTAAAACATAATTTTTACCTATTACAAGTGAATAATAAATGTATTTGAAATAATTGACAAATACATTTAAAATATTATTATTAGTGTTTGGTCATACTTTGAAGTTTATTTAAATTAGCAAAATAGTACACTAAAATGGAACTTTAATTGTACATTATCATAAAAGTTATATACATTTACCATAAACTTACATGACCACTATAATTATATTTTAAGTGAATAATAAATATCTTTGAAATAGTTAAAAAATAAATGTATAATGTAATTATTAGGATAAACAAACTTTGGTTATGTCTTAATAAAATCACACTTTTATAATGTTCCAAACATGCTAAAATATATAATGTAATGTTAATGCAATTGTTTTTGTATTATTAATATACTAACAATCTGGTAAAATATATTATGTAATGAAATTAGTACATATGAGAAAAATGCACAAATTTAAACTAATTGAAAGTCAGACTTTCTTTAATAATAATTACTGTATTTATTTATAATAAACTGAGGGCTCTTACCTTCAGCCCCAAAACAGAACAATATGAAACACAACAACATAAATGAAATCAAAAGTCAAGATAACATGTCTAACCTAACACTTGAGGGCTGTTTTAAAAAACAGTTAAAAGACTTTTCTATTTAAGCATATTAACAAAATTGCCTCTAATTATTCTTTTATCTTTGTTTTTATGTTGTTGTGTCTTTGTTTAAGTTGTTTATGTAGCACTTTGAAGTTTACTACAAATGTAAAGTGCCTTTTAAATGAAATGAATTACTGCAGTATATTATTATTATTATTATTATTATGACTTTTCTTGAAAAATGTACATTTATAAAGAAAGCTCAGCTAAACTAAGACCATCCCAAATAAAAATGTCACTTCTTTCTAGAAAACAGTTCATTGTTGATTTCAGTCTTATGCACAATGCAAAATATGAATAATAAAAGTAGTAATATTAAAAGTATTGTATTTTTTGCACATTTTCATGTTGCACAGTTTCTGTGTGGTGTTAGAGAGTCTGATGGGCGCTCCTCCTGTGTCTTCCACATCGCTGTCATTGTTAATCGGCCATGGAAAGAGAAACACAAGTCGACTGCTGATCTGCCTACTCGGTGTTTGGTGTACTCAGACAGTACTCTACGTCACTCTACGTCAAACGCATTCTGGTCAGGCGGGCTCTGCTCGGATCCCTCCTGGTCCTGAGCTACTTGTGTTTTTTCACTATAAATAACAACATTTATTTATATAGCACATTTTCATACAAAAAGTAGCTCAAAGTGCTTTACATAATTAAGAATAGAAAAATAAAAGACACAGTAAGAAAATAAAATAAGTCAACATTAATTAACATAGAATAAGAGTAAAGTCCAATGGCCAGGGTGGACAGAAAAAACAAAAAAAAACTCCAGACGGCTGGAGAAAAAAATAAAATCTGCAGGGATTCCAGACCATTAGACTGCCCAGTCCCCTCTGGACAATCTACCTAACATTAGTCAAACAGTCCTCTTTGCATTTAGGGTTCTCACGGAAGGACTTGATGATGATGATGGTCACGTGGACTTCTGGCTTTTAGTCCATCCATCATTGTTGGAACATCATGAAGCTTTGAGTAGGTGGTGGAGGCGCAGGCCACCACCACAAAGAAACCGGAAAAAGAAACAGAAAAGAGAGTAGGGGTCTGTACGGATTTTAGAGCCACCATGAATAGTCATTATGATAAATTGAACATACAGAGTATCAGGATTAAGTTAAAGTGAAGTTATGAGAAGGCCATGTTACAGTAATGTGTTTTCAGCAGTGTTTTAAACTGCTCTACTGTATTAGCCTGGTGAATTCCTATTGGCAGGCTATTCCAGATTTTAGGTGCATAACAGCAGAAGGCCGCCCGCCTCACCACTTCTTTTAAGTTTTGTTCTTGGAATTCTAAGGAGACACTCATTTGAGGATCTGAGGTTACGATTTGGAATATAAGGTGTCAGACATTCCGATATATAAAATGGAGCGAGATTATTTACGGCTTTATAAACCATAAGCAGAATTTTAAAGTCAATCCTGAATGACACAGGTAACCAGTGTAGTGACATCAAAACTGGAGAAATGTGTTCGGATTTTTTTTCCTAGTTAGGATTCTAGCAGCTGCATTCTGCACTCGTTGCAAACGATTTATGCCTTTTTGGGTGGTCCTGAGAGGAGTGCGTTACAGTAATCTAGTCGACTGAAAACAAACGCGTGAACTAATTTCTCAGCATCTTTCAGTGATATAAGAGGTCTAACTTTACTTATGTTTCTTAAGTGAAAAAATGCTGTCCTAGTGATCTGATGAATATGTGATTTAAAATTCAGATTACAGTCAACAATTACCCTTAAGCTTTTTACCTCCGTCTTGACTTTTAATCCTAATGTATCCAGTTTATTTCTAATAGCCTCATTGTATCCATTATTGCCAATCACTAAGATTTCAGTTTTCTCTTTATTTAACTTGAGAAAGTTACTATTCATCCATTCTGAGATACAAGTCAGACATTCTGTTAGTGAATCAAGAGAGTCGGGGTCATCAGGTGCCATTGATAAGTACAGCTGTGTGTCATAAATGAAGCTTTTTTAATTATTTCAGCTGCCGCTTCCACCATTTGTCGACACGTGCCTTTGCCTCTGAGCCCTGCCGCTGGTGAATCTTCGTTTATCCCGACTTGTGCAGGTAACGCAGAGTCGTTCATCATGCCTTATAGTGCCAGGGTCTGCACGGGTTTTTAAAGTATTCCCCATGTATTTATGGACTGATTGTTATTTGTGCAAACTAAATGAAACTCTTAACACGCTCCATTAAGTATTCTTCATTTTTGTTCTTCTATACTAATAAAAGGCAAAGCCCTCACTGGCTCACTCACTCACTCACTGACTCATCACAAATTCTCCAACTTCCCGTGTAGGTAGAAGGTTGAAATTTGACAGGCTCATTTCTTACAGCTTACTTACAAAAGTTGGGCAGGTTTCATTTCGAAATTCTACACGTAATGGTCATAACTGGAACCTATTTTTTCATCCATATACTATAATAGACTTCTGCTCGATGCCCGTGGGAGGTGGAGTTACGCCTCCCACGTAATTTAGTGCCTGCCCATATAAGGCCATCCGTCAGCAGCAATCCAATAGAAACACTGCCGCTAAATTTTCACGGGTGAAGGACTGTGCTTATGCTAACGAAGATGAGATGGTCAGGGTGGTGTTTGGCACAAACTCGGCGAAACTGCAAGAGAAACTTTTAAATGCCGGGTCTTAGCTAACATTAAATACAGCCATGGACATCGCACGAGATGGCACCAGCACAGCTGGGAACTTTCGATACATGTACACCGAGCGGCTCATGTGAACTGACGCAGTGCACAGACAAAAAGCAACAGTTCCAAAGAGTGCTGAACAAAAACCGAATTACACAATTGAGAAGGCAGCAAAAAATATGAAGCGTCTGATACATACAAGCATATTCATAAGTGCAGCTACTGCGGAAACAAAGCACACGGTGGAAAAAGTCAATGTCCCGCTAAAGGATGACAGTGTAAAAATAAACCCGTGCATGCAGTGTGTCACGTCTCTGATGAAGAAGACGAGCTGTTTATTGATGCAGTAAGAAACGAATCGATTAATGAAACCTGTTATCTTTACAACGATTGACAAACACGGAATGTAACTTGAACACAACACATCCTACAAAAACGAACCTGATTTAAAGAAATAATGATAATCAAATCCTTGATGACAGCAACACTCATAACACTCTGTTACTGTATATTGACAATCATGTTACATTATTTTTAAAATGTTCCCTTTTCTTTTTCACAACTTCTTTAACACACTACTTCTCCGCTGCGAAGCGCGGGTATATATATATATATATACAGTGGAACCTCAGTTCACGACCATAATTCTTTCCAGAACTTTGGTCGTAAACTGAGTTGGTCGTGAACCGAAGCAGTTTCCCCCCATAGGATTGTATGTAAATACAATTAATCCGTTCCAGATCGTACAAACTGTATGTAAATATATGTAAAGATTAAGCACAAATATAGTTAATTACACCATAGAATGCACAGTGTAATAGTAATCTAATGTAAAAACATTGAATAACACTGACACAAAACACCCAGGCTCCCTGCTCGCGCTCTCTCTCTCTCTCTCTCTCTGTAGCACACACACCACCAAAGCCCCTCCCTCCGCTACAGGAGCAGGCTGGTGTAGCGCTGTGCGTGCGCACACACACACACACACACACACACACACACACACACACACACACACCCTATCCCCCCCCATCCCTTCCCTGTCAGCTGCCCCCTCTCTCTCTGCGCTTGCTCAAGCCTCTAATCTCTCTGTAGCACGTGTCACAAGCATTTTTTAAAAATGAGTTTTAAGCACAGCAGAAAAAAACGAACATTAAAACAAATCCGAAGTGCATGCAAAAAGAAACTCGCAAGCAACCAAAAAAGAAAGATTGCAGGAGATCACGCTATTAAACTTAAAGCCTGATCGCTGTAAACACTGTTTTTAAAAATGAGTTTTAAGCACAGCAGAAAAAAACGAACAGCGGACAAGTCTGAAGTGCATTTAAAAACCAACTCACAAGCTATGAAGTCCTCCATGTAAACAATTTTTTTAAGGAGTTTTAAGCACAGGGAAAAAAAACGAACATTTGAATAAAAGAGAAAAGTAACACTGCAACAAATCACAGCATGATCTGAAAAACTAACTTTTGAAAAATCCGTAATACAAAAACTACTGTACAGTACAGTACAAACCACCAAGAAAACTAACCTTGCATGAGTCGAGTTCTGGCATGAAGTGTTTTCCTTCAGGTGTTTTCTCTCTTGTGATTTCTTGGGTTTCTGGTGCTTTTAGCTGTTTAGCTGGTGGGAGTGAAAGCCTCATGCAGCCATTCCAAAAACAAACTCCTTGTGACCCAATCCTTCGTGTTTGCGCCCCACATTACTGGCAGTCTGGCTTTGTTTACATTGTGCTGCTTGAAGGCACGAGGGTTCTCAGATTTGTAAATGAGTAAACTGGTAAACAGTTTTTCCACCTCTTGTAATTTCTTACTTTACTTCGATTTCAGTTTTCTTCTCACCACTATTCACTTTCTTAGAAGCCAATGGAAGGAGAACAATGAACAGAGCTCTTGCAGCCACGCGGCTCGCTCGCTTTCTCTCTCTCTTTCTTTCTCTCTCAGGCTGCCTGTGCTGGGGGGATGGTGCGGTAGCACGTACAGCGTGCAAATAGCCAGGCAAAACACGTGCAGCAATCTCCTCCTCCTCCCCCCCCTCCCCAGCAGGCACGTGCTCGCTCGCTCGCTCTTGCTCTCTCTCTCTCTCTCTCAGCTCAGCTCAGGCAGGCAAGGGAAACTGGCTTGTTCGTATACCGAGTGTGTGGTTGTGAACCGAGGAAAAAGCTTGGCGAGCTTTTTGGTCGTGAACCGAGTTGTACGTGAACCGGGACGTTCGTGAACCGAGGTTCCACTGTATGTATATATATACCCCGATCTACATACTCTCAAATAGACAAACCACACGACGTGGCACAATGGTAGAGGCTTTGCCTCTAGCGCCGACGTCCAAGGTTCGATTCCCGAGAAGGGGTACACTGAGTATGTACACACGCTTCCCGATTCATTTTACCCTCGCATCCCCTTGGTTTGAGATGTATGAAAAAATATGCGGTTAACGCAGAAAGACAGATCACCAATTGAAGCTTTATGAATAATGCATACTTTATTCGCCATCAATGAATGTTTTGGTAAAGCCATACTCAGTGTATTCATTAGATGAACGGTAAAAAAGTAAGAGCGAGGGGAGGGTGACTTATTGAGGCACGCAGGTGAAACCACAATAGCACGCTGGCTCGATGTGATGTGCGCGTCAACTCGATCTGAATTGCGCTATCACATTCGAAAAAATATATCTTTTCAAGTTCTATTTAGTCGACACAAATATCTTTGGTTGGAATGTAAGGCGAATTTACTCTTTACATTTGTATGGTGAAGAAAAATTTATGCAATGATGCCTACATTTAACTTACATTCCTACCAAAGATATTTCTGTCGACTAAATAAAAATTCCTTCTATTTAAAATTTAAATAGAACTTGAACATATCGATAGTTCATAATATCCACGCAGACTTGCGTAAGCGAGGAGTCATTCGTTTTAACAAACAGCGTTTTGCACTGATACGAAATAGCCTGCCCATTTAATTATTTAGGAATGGATAAATAAATTAAGATTTTGTACAAATAATGTTTTTCATTTTTTCTTCCTTGATGGATTCTGGCACCCCCAGCAACAGTTGCTCGCACCCCAAAGAGTGTGTATATATATATATATATATATATATATATATATGTGTGTGTGTGTGTATGTATATATGACAGCAACACTCATCACTCACAACAGTGACAAAGCAATTACATTAACAATCATGTTACGTTATTTTCAAAATGTTTCCTTTTCTTTTTCATTACTTCTTTAACACACTACTTCTCCGCTGCGAAGCGCGGGTATTTTGCTAGTTTAAAATAACTTGCTGCTGACTTTTTGAGAGCAAGTCTTCTCGACGCTCTGTAAACCCGAATCACCTCTTGAGTTTTCCAGACCTTTGTGCCAACAAGCAGAACAGCCAATAACTGAATGAGAGCTTTTATGATGCCAGCTTCTGAGATATGTGGTTGGTTGTGAGCAAAAAGGGGCGTTTCTAGGCTCTGAAAACTTCTGGGAATATCCCAGGGTGCTTTCCTGCGTGTTCTGGGGCCTCATGCATAACATAATGTGTGGAATTCACACTATAACATGGCATGCAGACAAAAGCGGAAATGTGCTTAAAAAAAAATCCAGATGCATAAATCTGTGCAAATGCCAACTTCCACATTCTTCTGCTCCATAAATCCCGGTCAGCGTGAAAAGTAACGCACGTGCACGCGCCTGTTGTCCCGCCCCAACTCCTCCCAGAATTACACCTCTTTGAAAATGCAAATTAATATAGATAGCCCTTAAGCTCAGCATTCTGTGAAAAGACAATGGCAAAAGCATGGGGGAAAATAGAAGAATTTCAGCGAATACCAAGTGTAGGCAAAGAAAAATGTACTGTTTGGTGGTTTAAACAGTGGAATAAACAACAAAAGGAAGTTGATTGACTGACATAGCGTGTCAGAGAAACTTGAAAGTTCAAGTTCACAAAGTTGCACAGTGCCCGAAATAAAAAAAAAGTTGTCAGATATCAAAGTCGCCGTGAAAAGGCGAGTCATAGCCCACCTTCTGAGTGTCATATGAAAGCTTATTAGGGTACAGAGAACAATAAAAGGCACAGAGTGGGAAAAAAGCACAAAATGTCAACTTTAGTCTCGAAATTTCCATTTTAATCACACAGTTTATTTTGTCATTACAGTAGAACATTATAAAATTCATCTTTAAATCATTTACTAGTTTCTCAAATCACATCATAACTAAAGTAACACGTTAAATGCTTTGTTTTGTATTTGATCTTCTATGTGCTCTGTGTGTGTGAATCGCTACGTGCTTCCGGACTTTCTCTTCCTCCGACAGGACACAGAATCCATGACATTCGTAATATTACAGCTTTCTGAATAATTAAAATACTGAGATGTATACGTGATATCATTTTCATGATACCTTATCGTGGTGGAGGGGTTTACGTGTCCCAATGATCCTAGGAGCTCTGTTGTCCGGGACTTTATGCCCCTGGTAGGGCCACCGAAGGCAAACTGGTCCTAGGTGAGGGATGAGACAAAGAGCGGTTCAACAAACCTCCAATCCAAAACTTTGGATGACATTTTCCCTTGCCCGGACGTGGGTCACCGGGGCCCCCCTCTGGGGCCAGGCCTGGAGGTGGGGCTCGAAGGTGAGCACCTGGTGGCCGGACCTGCACCGAAGAGGTAATGTGGGTCCTCCTTCCCATGGGCTCACCACCTATGGGAGGGGCCAAGGAGGTCGGGTGCAATGTGAGTTGGGTGGTGGCCGAAGGCGGGGACCTTGGCGGTCTGATCCTCGGCTACAGAAGCTGGCTCATGGGACGTGGAATGTCACCTCTCTGAAGGGGAAGGAGCCTGAGGTAGTGCGCGAGGTCGAGAGGTTCCGGCTAGATATAGTTGGGGAAAGGGTCCTGACTGCTGCTTGTGCATATGCGCCGAACAGCAGTTTGTAGTATCTACCATTTTTGGAGTCCCTGGAGGGGGTGCTAGAGGGTATACCTTCTGGGGACTCCCTTGTTCTGCTGGGAGACTTCAATGCTCACGTGGGCAATGACAGTGAGACCTGGAAGGGCGTGATTGGGAGGAATGGCCCCCCCGATCTGAACCTGAGTGGTGTTTTGTTATTGGACTTCTCTGCTCATCATGGATTGTCCAAAACGAACACCATGTTCAAGCATAGGGGTGTTCATATGTGCACTTGGCACCAGGACACCCTAGGTCGATGATCGACTTTGCGGCCACATGTCTTGGACACTCGGATGAAGAGAGGGGCGGAACTGTCAACTGATCACCACCTGGTGGTGAGTTGGCTTCGATGGTGGGGGAAGATGCCGGTTAGATTTGATAGACCCAAACGTGTTGTCCTCAGAGTCCTCTGTCAGAAGTAGCTTCAACTCCCACCTCCGGCAGAACTTCGACCACATCCCAAGGGAGGTGGAGGACATTGAGTCCGAATGGGCCATGTTCCATCCCTCTATTGTTGAGCTGTGCCCGTAAGGTGGTCGGTGCCTGTCGTGGCGGCAATCCCCGAACCCATTGGTGGACACCGGCGGTGAGGGATGCCGTCAAGCTGAAGAAGGAGTCCTATAGGACCTTTTTGTCCTGTGGGTCTCTGGAGGCAGCTGATAGGTACCAACAGGCCATGCAGAATGCAGCTTCAGTGGTTGCTGAAGCAAAAACTCGGGCGTGGGAGGAGTTTGGGGAGGCCATAGAGAACGACTTTCGGACGGCTTCGAGGAGATTCTGGTCCACCGTCCGGCGTCTCAGGAGGGGGAAGCAGTGCAGTGTCAACACTGTATATGGTGAGGATGGTGCGCTGCTGACCTCGACTCGGGACGTTGTGGGTCGGTGGGGGGAGTACTTCGAAGACCTCCTCAATCCCACTAACATGCCTTCCGATGAGGAAGCAGAGCCTGGGGACTCGGAAGTGGGCTCCCCCATCTCTGGGACTGAGGTCACCGAGGTGGTCAAAAAACTCCTTTGTGGCAGGGCCCCGGTGGTGACACGTCTCTGCAACATTGCATGGGCATCGGGGACAGTGCCTCTGGATTGGCATACTGGGGTGGTGGTCCCCTTCTTTAAAAAGGGGGGCCGGAGGGTGTGTTCCAACTACAGAGGGTTCACACTCCTCAGCCTCCCTGGAAAAGTCTATTCAGGGGTTCTGGAGAGGAGGGTCCGTCGGATAGTCGAACCTCGGATTCAGGAGGAACTGTGTGGTTTTCGTCCTGGTCGTGGAACAGTGGACCAGCTCTACACCCTTAGCAGAATCCTGGAGGGTGCATGGGAGTTTGCCCAAGCAGTCTACATGTGTTTTGTGGACTTGGAAAAGGCATTCGACTGTGTCCCTCGGGGAATCCTGTGGGGGGTGCTCCGGGAGTATGGGGTACCGGACCCCCTGATAAGAGCTGTTCAGTCCCTGTACAACCAGTGTCAGAGCTTGGTCCGCATTGCCGGCAATAAGTCGAGCCCGTTTCCAGTGAGAGTTGGACTCCGCCAGGGCTGCCCTTTGTCACCGATTGTGTTCATAACTTTTATGGACAGAATTTCTAGGCGCCGCCAGGGTGTTGAGGGGGTCCGGTTTGATGGACTCAGGATTGGGTCACTGCTTTTTGCAGATGATGTTGTCCTGTTTGCTTCATCAGGCCGTGACCTTCAGCTGTCTCTGGATCGGTTTGCAGCTGAGTGTGAAGTGGCTGGGTTGAGAATCAGCACCTCCAAATCCGAGACCATGGTCCTCAGCCGAAAAAGGGTGGAGTGCCCTGTCAGGGTTGGAGGAGAGATCCTGCCCCAAGTGGAGGAGATCAAGTATTTCGGGGTCTTGTTCACGAGTGAAGGAAGAATGGAGCGTGAGTTCGACAGGCGGATCGCTGCGGCATCCGCAGTGATGCGGGCTCTGCATCAGTCTGTCGTGGTGAAAAAAGAGCTGAGCCGTAAGGCAAAGCTCTCTATTTACCAGTTGATCTACATTCCTACCCTCACATTTGGTCATGAGCTATGGGTAGTGACCAAAAGAACGAGATTGCGAATACAAGCGGCTGAAATGAGTTTCCTCCTCAGGGTGTCTGGGCTTTCCCTTAAAGATAGGGTGAGAAGCTCAGTCATCCGGGAGGGGCTCAGAGTAGAGCCGCTACTCCTCCGCATCGAGAGGAGTCAGATGAGGTGGCTCGGGCATCTGATCAGGATGCCTCCTGGACGCCTTCCTGGTGAGGTGTTCCAGGCACGTCCAACTGGGAGGAGGCCCCGGGGAAGACCCAGGACACGCTGGAGGGACTATGTCTCCCGGCTGGCCTGGGAACGCCTTGGAATTTTCCTGGAAGAGCTGGAAGAAGTGGGCATCTCTGCTCAAGCTGCTGCCCCCGGTACCCGACCTTGGATAAGCGGAAGAGGATGGATGGATGGATGGATAGGAGTTAAAACATGTTATTAAACATGGAAACACAGTGGTGTAGTGATTGTTCATGTCTCACACAAGATGCTTGCTGTGTCGTGCGCGACCTTCGATGAAATAATTTATTATAACAGTACTGTCTCTTTCAAACGTCCTAACCCCCAGTTCCTGTCCTTACTTCCCCTTTCCATCCTCACCATGTTCTACAGAGGCACCATTGAGAGTGTTCTGACCAGCTGCATCACTGTCTGGTATGGCGACTGCAACATATCTGACTGCAAGCGCCTGCAAAGAATAGTGAAGACAGCAGAGAAAGTTATTGGGGTGCCTCTCCTTTCACTACATGACATATTTTACAAACGCAGTGTCTGCAAGGCCTGCAGCATTGAGCAGGACCCCTTACACCCCTCATATGGACTTTTAAAATTTTAATTCTATTTTTAATTTATTATTTGCACATCATGTTGTTACACTGTAGACCCTGAGCTTCGCAATTGTGTCTATCTGTATACTTGTATATGGGTGAGATGACAATAAAGTTCACTTTGACATTTTTTTTTTACTTTTCTTTCTCCAAATACCCAATCACCACACAATCAGCTCAGTAATAGACATTAAGCCATCTGTTAGCTTAGAATGCCGATTTTTCAAAACTTTTAAGGAACGTTGAAATATCTTCCTAGTACATGTTTAATTATTCTGTCCATCTATCCATCCAGTGTCACGTCAGCCCCAGCAAGAATACAGCGCGAGGCAGGAACAATCTGTGAACGGAGCGCCAGCGCCTCGCTAGCACTGCGGCACCGTGTCCTCACATGTTTAATTATTAACAATATAGATTATTTAAATGATGTTAAAGTTTAATCTGTATATTATAATAAACATATTTTGCTGCATTTCATCTTTAAAATTATATCGTCATCATATGTAAATACGTGCTTTATAAAGTGGCTCAGGTTGTGTAATATTATAACTGTAGTGCCAATTTCCAGTGAGGTGATTGTACTTATAAGTCCAAACAGTTCTACCGGGAGCACCTGATGGACTGATTGAGTGGCTTTAGAGTTCTTGGGATGAAACTGTTTCTGAACCGCAAGGTCCGTATAGGAAAGGTTCTGAAGCGTTTGTCGTATGAGAGAAGTTCAAATAGACTGTCTGCATTGCTGAGACAGCGTGTGCTTGATGCTGTATCCCGATAATTCTCTTTCCGATCAGCTGCTGTAGATCTGTGATCCACACTCAGATACAGTGATATAAATACTCCGAGTGGTGCAGTGAGAGTAATATGGAAAAAGATGATCCGCTGTGGCAACCCCTAACGGGAGCAGCTGAAAGAAGAAGAAGAAGGTGCAGTAAGAGTAACAACGCTAAAGCAGCTATGGTATTTAGAATAGTTTGACCATTCTGTGGACCATTATTTTGTTACAGGTTAATTACAATCAGATGCATTAAACTAATAAACAATATGCGGTTAATTTCAGTGTATTTATAAAGCCACGTCAGGGATGTGGATCTGAAAAAGAAAGGTTAACCACACAGGAACAGTAGCACTGCTTTGACGCTCGGTGCTGCTAGTTTGCAAAACTGAGCAGAGAACTTGCGTATGACAAGGTATGAGGTACCATGGAAATGTGTGGCTTTACTCCAACTTTAGGTTTTATACATTGCGATTTGAATGTGGAAACGTTCTTACACATCATTTTTGTGCATAGGCACCATTTATACATGAGGCCCCTGTTGTTTCGTGGTTCAAATCAGGTAACGACTCGTCCAGTCAGGGCTGCCTACTGTCAATGAATGACAGCATGGAAACTCCACGGAGGAAAGACAGTGCAAAATCTCCTCCTGTAGGGGAGTCGGTGAAACATTTTGTTTCTCAGTAAAAATGCCTGAGTTGTAGAAGCGTCATCCCCAAAGATTTAATAAATGCACCTGTAAGATCCTGGCAACTGTATTGTTTTAATATTGATGTGTATTAAAATCTAATATTTTTAAGTTGTAGTTAATATTTGGTTTATCAGAAATGTTTGTTTCACTTAACATTTTCAGTGACCCATTTTTGTTGATAAGTTGGGCCAATTTAAGCCCCTTACCTGCTGTTGAAACAGTTTGCAAAGTTCACATCAACCTGAAACAAAACTATTAATTAATACACCTTATATTGGGATAATAATGAAGAAAACAATTTATTAGAAGAACATTTTATTAATTGTTAAAAGGTTTTCTTTATCACTTTAAATTTTTTTTTATAAGAATCTTTAAAACTACTACACCTGAGACCACAGGTCCACCACACTCTCGACCCTCTGCAGTTCGCATACCAGTAGAAGGTGAGAGTGGAGGATGCCATCATCTATATGCTACACCGATCCCTGTCCCACCTGGACAGAGGCAGTGGTGCTGTAAGAATTATGTTTCTGGACTTCTCTAGCACCTTCAACACCATCCAACCTCTGCTCCTAAGGGACAAGCTGACTGAGATGGCAGTAGATTCACACCTGGTGGCATGGATTGTGGACTATCTTATAGACAGACCTCAGTTTGTGCGTCTCGGGAACTGCAGGTGGGGACAGCAACACAGGAGCGCTGCAGGGGACTGGACTTTCTCCGGTCCTGTTCAGCCAACATACATTAGACTTCCAATACAACTCAGAGTCCTGCCACGTGCAAAAGTTCGCTGACAACACTGCTATGGTGGTCTTCACCAGAAGTGGGCAGGAGGAGGAGTATAGAAACCTAATCAAGGACTTTGTTAAATGGTGCGACTCAAACCACCTACAACTGAACACCAGCAAAACCAAGGAGCTGGTGGTGGATTTTAGGAGGTCCAGGCCCCTCATGGACCCTGTGATCATCAGAGGTGACTGTGCAGCCTGGGAGTGCAGCTGGATGATAAATTGGACCAAACTGCCAATACTGATGCTCTGTGCAGGAGAGGACAGAGCCGACTATACTTCATTAGAAGGCTGGCGCTCTTCAACATCTGCAATAAGATGCGGCAGATGTTCTATCAAACGGTTGTGGCGAGCGCCCTCTTCTATGCTGTGGTGTGCTGGGGAGGCAGCATAAAGAAGAGGGACACCTCACACCTGGACAAACTGGTGAGGAAGGCAGGCTCTATTGTAGGCATGGAGTTGGACAGTTTGACATCCGTGGCAGAGCGATGGGCGCTGAGCAGACTCCTGTCAGTCATGGAGAATCCACTGCATCCACTGAACAGTGTCATCTCCAGACAGAAGAGCAGCTTCAGCGACAGACTGCTGTCACCGTCCTGCTCCACTGACAGACTGAGGAGACCCAACACTATGCGACTCTTCAATTCCACCCTTGGGGTAAATGTTAACGTTATACAAAGTTATTGTCTGTTATACCTGCATTGTTATCACTCTTTAATTTAATATTGTTCTTTATCATTATGCTGCTTCTGCTGCTTATTATGTGAATATCCCCTTGGGATTAATAAAGTATCTATCTATCTATCTATCTATCTATCTATCTATCTATCTATCTATCTATCTATCTATCTATTGCCAAAAATAAAACTTGTATAATTCTTAATAAATGATATAAATCTTACTAAATGTACCTTAACCTATTTAAAGTGTTTAAAATGTATCTCATACAAAATATACAACACACTTTACTTTTGAATGCTTAAGTACACAAAAGGCAATTTACATTAATAATATATTATTTTAAAGCATACAAAAAATACACCAAACTGTACTTGTAAAGAAGCATATTTAGGTTCAGGTATGCGTATAGTACACTAAAGCCAATTCATATTTATAATCTACTACTATAAAGTATACAAAAATACACCAAACTGTAGTTGTGACCCAGTATACTTAAGTACACTAAAGGAGATTTACATTTATAATATATTTTTAAATATATATAAAAAATACACTAAACTGTACTTTCAAACAAGTACACGTAAGTCCAAGTATGCTTAAATACACTAAAATACATTTCTATTTTCATTTTCTTTTTTAAGTGTACAAAATTACCATTAAAGTGTGTTTGAAAAAAAGCACTTAAAGAAAAAATATTTTTGTGATCCTTTTAAAACTTGTAGCACATTATTAATATATTCCAGTCTGCTCTTTTGTTTCACTAGGATATCCACGATGGTGCAGGACGTTTGAGATACAAGAGGCTCCTTTTCTTTTGCTTTTCCAGGTGGAGCAGCGACACATGAGGTGACCCACTCAGGGTGACACGGTGTCCGCCGCAGGGTTTGAACTTCACCGCACCACACAGCCAGCCTTTTCTTCCAGCTGGAGCCCAGCAATATCAATTTGGACAACTAATACAGTAGTTTATTACTCAGAAGGAAGGACTACGGTTTTGTAATCAACATTAAAGAGTTTTATTACCACAAACAACTGCCCATACATTTCTCCAGATATTACTGAGCACACAATGCAAATCCTTTCAAATTGCAATAAATAAATCACTACTTGGAAGATCTGAGCCCTCTGTGTGACTTTAATCTCTCTCTGTCACATTCCAGTAAAAGTCCTCCTTATTTTTGTTTAGTTTTTAAAATCTTAATCTTCGATTTTGGCATCAGTGGGAACAAAAGAATAAAAATAAACTGCCCGCTGCAGTGCACGTGACTTTCTGATGTCGCTAACTTACTGGCGCCTCTGCGTAGAAGAACAGCAGCGACGAGCACCTTTTGGGCTCACATGCGCCCCCTTCAGGCCGACATGGTGCTGTCTGCCTCCTTGCGGTTTTATGTGAGATCAGCAAGACTAAATACAACTGCTGGTCATAAAAATAGAATATCATGATAAAGTTGATTTATTTCAGTAATTCCATTCAAAAAGTGAAACTTGTATATTAGACTCATTCATTACACACAGACTGATGTATCTCAAATGTTTACTTCTTTTAATTTTGATGATTATAACTTACAACTAATGAAAGTCCCAAATTCAGTATCTCGGAAAATTAGAATATTGTGAAAAGGTTCAATATTGAAGACACCTGGTGCCACACTCTAATCAGCTAATTAACTCAAAACACCTGCAAAAGCCTTTAAATGGTCTCTCAGTCTAGTTCTGTAGGC
Source organism: Polypterus senegalus (assembly GCF_016835505.1). NCBI lineage: Eukaryota > Metazoa > Chordata > Cladistia > Polypteriformes > Polypteridae > Polypterus > Polypterus senegalus. Next base: position 1,604,685 of record NC_053154.1, on the reverse strand, counting down.
TACACAATCATGGGGAAGACTGCTGACTTGACAGTTGTCCAAAAGACGACCATTGACACCTTGCACAAGGAGGACAAGACACAAAAGGTCATTGCTAAAGAGGCTGGCTGTTCACAGAGCTCTGTGTCCAAGCACATTAATAGAGAAGCGAAGGGAAGGACAAGATGTGGTAGAAAAAAGTGTACAAGCAATAGGGATAACCGCTTGTACCCTGGAGAGGATTGTGAAAAAAAACTGTGGAGGAGATTCACAAAGATTGGGCTGCAGCTGGAGTCAGAGCTTCAAGAACCACCAGGCACAGACGTATGCAAGACATGGGCTTCAGCTGTCTGTCACATTCCTTGTGTCAAGCCACTCTTGAACAAGAGGCAGCGTCAGAAGCGTCTCGACTGGACTGATGCTGAGTGGTCCAAAGTTATGTTCTCTGATGAAAGTAAATTTTGCATTTCCTTTGGAAATCAAGGTCCCAGAGTCTGGAGGAAGAGAGGAGAGGCACAGAATCCACGTTGCTTGAGGTCCAGTGTAAAGTTTCCACAGTCAGTGATGGTTTGGGGTGCCATGTCATCTGCTGGTGTTGGTCCATTGTGTTTTCTGAGGTCCAAGGTCAACACAGCCATCTACCAGGAAGTTTTAGAGCACTTCATGCTTCCTGCTGCTGACGAACTTTATGGAGATGCAGATTTCATTTTCCAACAGGACCTGGCACCTGCACACAGTGCCAAAGCTACCAGTACCTGGTTTAAGGACCATGGTATCCCTGTTCTTGATTGGCCAGCAAACTCGCCTGACCTTAACCCCATAGAAAATCTATGGGGTATTGTGAAGAGGAAGATGCAATATGCCAGACCCAACAATTCAGAAGAGCTGAAGGCCACCATCAGAGCAGCATGGGCTCTCATAACACCTGAGCAGTGCCACAGACTGATCGACTTCATGCCACGCCGCGTTGCTGCAGTAATCCAGGCCAAAGGAGCCCCAACTAAATATTGAGTGCTGTACATGCTTATACCTTTCAGTTGGCCAACATTTCTAAAAATCCTTTTTTTGCATTGGTCTTAATTGATATTCTAATTTTCCGAGATACTGAATTTGGGACTTTCATTAGTTGTCAGTTATAATCATCAAAATTAAAAGAAATAAACATTTGAAATACATCAGTCTGTGTGTAATGAATGAATCTAATATACAAGTTTCACTTTTTGAATGGAATTACTGAAATAAATCAACTTTGTCATGATATTCTAATTTTATGACCAGCACCTGTATGTCAGACACCTTCTTTAAAGATATTCGCCAGACTGTGGAAAGCCAGGGTGTATAAGAGAGACAGAGACAGACATGCGCCAGTCGCAGACATCAACCCCGTCAGTGTGTGAGGAGAGCGCAGTCCGAGGGGAGCTGAGGCTCGTTGCTGTCGCCCCTCGCGTTTTTCCTCTGTATTTGAACAGGAAATGCGCCACTTCAGTGATTTTGACTATAAAAATGATAAAAAAAACTATTGGAATCATACAGAAAACAAATGTATATCGCAGGCAAGTGGATACATTTATTTTATGTTATCATTATTAGTTGTTTTTACTTTTCATGATGACCCTCCCCTGACCGCATGTCTCCTATAATGGAGTTTAAAGTCTCCAACACGATTAAAATTAGAAATAAAAATGCTAAATAGTATTTAGGATGAAAAAAAAAATGGCAGAAAAAGTGCACTGAAAGAAAGTGGCAATTTAAAAAGTAACATTGAAACCGTGGGACCATGAAATTCCATTTAGTTGTCATTGTGGTTCCTGTTAAGATTCATCTTTGTTAGACATTCATAACCTGTGTAGCCTGCTGCTTTTATTTACTTGCATGGAGCACCGGCCTGCCCCCCTCCACAGTATTGGCATTACGTGTCTGAATGAACGAGCGGCTGCCATTGGACTGTCTGAGCTCGGAGTGTAAAGACATTCAGTTAAGGGAACCCCTGATAGACGGCCAACTCGGAGAAGGACGTTAAATCAGAGAGAGGCGGCCATGCAGAGAAGGGTCAATGTGACGAGTGGAGGGCTCTGTGACAGACCTTTCTTGGTTTGTTTAGTCCAATTAAGTATTTAAAGTATTTACACTGCTATAGTAATTGTTGAGAGGCAGTAATTTATGTGCAGGAAAATAATACAAATAAACAAAGATTAATTAGTTGATGACTAAATTCATTTGAGAGAAAAAAAGGTTTGCTTCTGAATATTTAATATTTGGTATAATGAAAACGTCTCCACTTTTCTTATAAAAATGTTTATAAATTTGCAAACATCTTTCCTTCAGACCCTTATGGAAAAATGTTCTTTTAATAAAAAGAGAAACTACAAAGAAGACAATCTCTGTCAAGAATAAAAGTGCTGCTGGTGTGTGTGTGTGTAAGGCAGTGGCGTAGCTAGGGGCGGGCGGAGGGGGCGGTACGCTACGGGTGGCACATTTTTGGGGGCGGCGTTATTGGCCAAAAGGCTCAGTACAATTCGTTTGAAAGCAGCAGGGATCGGAAAAATATCACTCATGTATGAAAAATGTCAAATTCTCTGATTTTTAACCACAATTGCTTGAAAAATAATGTTCAGACTGTCCTTCTGCATCAAACACAGCAGTTGAAATTTCTGAGGCAATGACAAAAATAAACATAAACATTACACCGATAATAATTTCTAGGAAGATAAACAACTAATTTATAATTTTGTTTCGTTATTAATCCGAATGCGTTCTTGCTCTGCGCAGAAAACATCCCCACCTATCACTTGTACCGTACTTTGGTTCTGGTTTTCGTAGTGTAATTATATTAAACGAATAATAAGAATATGGCTTATCAGTGCGTCTATACTGTAGTCTTGTCTAGTTGATGATAAATGTATATAAAAACATTATTGCTGGTTCTTTATATATGAATAAATCTATGCAAAATGTATCTTAATTTTTTTCTATACGTCATTTTTATTTTCTATTTAAATAGTTTAACATATTCAGATATGTTGGAGGGCAGCACGAACTCGAGCTACGCCACTAGTGTGAGGCTGAGTACATTGTGCTGCTTTGAGAGGTGCAGAGTGTGGCTGAGTCGAAGAAAGAGTACTGTGGTGGCACAGTGATTGGCACTGCCGCCCAGCAACAGGGAGTGAAGGTTTAGGACTGTATGTTAGTGTGTAGAGTGAAATCAGTGTATGCATGAGAGGCAAACGTGTGTACAAATGATGCTAAATAATAATAAAAACGTGAATAAGTTTAAAAGTGTTAAACGCAGTTTAAGTGGTTTTGAATGTGTTGTGCAGTATGTAAGGGTTTGAATGAATCTAAGGGTATGTTTGGTTAAAGACAATGTGTGAAAATATGTGGCAATTAACTAAAACATTCCTAAATGTATATGTTATAAGTCCATCCATCCATCCATCCATCCGTTATCCAACCCGCTATATCCTAACTACAGGGTCATGGAGGTCTGTTGGAGCCAATCCCAGCCAACACATGGCACAAGGCAGGAAACAAACGTCAGGCAGGGCGCCAGCCCACTGCAGGGTGCACACACACACACATGCCAGGCACACACCAAGCACACACTAGGGGCAATTTAGGATTGCCAATGCACCTAACCTGCATGTCTTTGGACTGTGGGAGGAAACCCACACAGACATGGGGAGAACATGCAAACTCCACACAGGCAGGGAGACCTGGGAAGCGAACCCAGAAGGGGTCACCTTACTGCGAGGCAGCAGCACCACCGTGCCACCCATATGTTTTAAGTTCAAACTGAACATTATCTGATTAGGTCCAACAAAAAATCTCCAGATTTGGTATAAATGTCTGCCACTTACCCTTTGAGTAATAGAAGAGGGCTTTCTTTAAGTAATTTTAAATGCATTTTAAAGTAAAAGGAGTCATATTCTGTACAGCAACACTGAAGAAAAGGGAAATGGCAGGTTGTTACATTTACAAAAATGTATTTACTTTGTATTACATGTATTGTTTATGTTCCACTTTTAAACACAACTCAATCACGTTTTAATTTAGTGAACCTTGTGGGATGTGCAGTATACTCATTTCAATCATTAAGTCACATAGTTCTGTTTAGTCCTCACCGCACCAAGTGGATTCACCATCAGCGGAGTTTGGGTAACTTGGCGGTTTAGTCACGTGACTTTCAAAGAAGCATCAGAAGCAGTGTTCTTGTACAACCCGTTGAATCTGAACACAGGGTCCTGCTGGAGCCAATCCCAGCCAACACAGGGCACAAGGCAGGAACCAACCCACACTCACATACCAAGCACACACCAGGGCCAATTGAGAATCGCCAATCCAGCTAACCTGCATGCCTTTGGACTGTGGGAGGAAACCCACACAGACACGGGGAGAACATGCAGACTCCATGCAGGGAGGACCTGGGAAGCGAACCCAGACGGTCTCCTAACTGCAAGGCAGCAGCGCTACCACTGCGCCACCCTGTACATTTCAGCTTTTGAATAATAATCTTTTGTATTATTTTTACCAAGTCAAACCTGTTTATTCCTTATTAATAACTTTGAACATGAACTATAAAATGATACTGGAACAAGTATAGTTGACAACCTACAAAAGTTATAGCTAAGTAACTCGGTGAGGTGCATTTTTAAAAAAGTTTATAGAACAATATTACACCTTATTGGCATGTTCATTTAACATAATATAATTAATTTAACAGAGAATAAAACAGTTTCACTCATTTTATATTAAAATATTATGTTGTCTCAGGATATATTCATTTAGTGCATTAAACATAATGAAATTATTTTTGAAGAAAACAATTGTATTATTTGCAACTGATGTACAGATTTTTTTTTTTATTATTTTAATCTGATATGCCATTTGTTTCAGTGAAGGAAGTCAGGCCTCCAGTCCTGGTAGTGTTCCAGACTAAGATATGCTGTGGCTTCACTAACCAGAGGTAGACTGTGCGTTTTCTACAACACCAACACTCTGAAAAGCTGCCAGGAACATCCAGAAGATAAAAATGAAAAAGTGTGCAAGAACAACGAGCCTTAATAGGAGGTTATGGGTGAAAGAAATCAATGTTATTAAGCACAGGTACATTTTATATAATAGAAGTTTGTTCTTATTAACTGACAAAGGAGCAGAAACCTCCCTTTTCCATTTGTGATGGTGTGATGCACTAAATAACAGGAAGATATTTTAAATGCAAATAGATTTTGAATTATAAGGCATTTGATGCATATATTGATTTATTGATTGATATAGAATAGAATGTTAATGTTTGCACACACATTGCTGATGGAAAGTTTAATTTTATTTTCTATAATCTGATGTTCTAATGAAGCGTTACAGACACTTTGTTAAGATTGTGAAACTTAAGGTAGAAATGTTTGTGTTAATTTAATTCAGTAAAATAATAGTTTAAAGAAAAATAACTGGAATATATATAAAGAAACTTTGAGCTTTCAGAAATAATGTTTACAGATGTTAATAGGTGTATTCTAAGATCATTTCTGCTAATTTAAGTGACCTTTGAAATAGTTAAGGAACTTTGTGTAGTAAAATGATAAAAAATGATCTTATATGAATTACCCTGATTAGCCTTAGACGCAGTGAAAAACCTCAAACTGAAACTTGTGACTGCAAAATAATGTAACAATATTTATAGAAAGGAATGTGGACTTTAACTGTTTTAGTTTATTTTGACCTCATTTCTATAAATAATTAAATCTTCCCAGTCCAGGCTGTGGATTTCACCCTTGACTTCTGCCTGCTATGCCGACTGAGGACGTTGGTGTTTTTTTACCGTCCTTTACGCTGTGGTTGGCCAGAATGCCTCCCCAGGCTCCAGTTCAAGACTGGAATATGAAAGGGAAGTAAAATCCCCTCCAAATCATTTCTGCAGGACCCCCAGTAGAGCACGGCTCTTTAACTGACATCCCCTCTGCCTTACCTTTCCTTTTGCTGGACGTATTTGCGTCCTCTGTAAAATGCGCTGTGACGTTTGGCTCCTATCAACTTGTAATATTAGTGAGACAGACCGGTCTCACAGAGTTCACTCACAGATACCCTCCCTCTAAGGGGGGAGCGATTGATTTTAAATTTAGGATAAGTTTAAATTAATTTGAATTTGCCAAGTTTTTTTTCATAACAGCAAAATTTATGTGCCAGTAGTTTGAGTATTGTGAGACCAATTGAATGTTTTTTTCCCCCTTGGTGTATATTAAGATTGACTTTATTTGTATTGTGATGGTTTACTTGTTGAGATTCTGTTTTCAGTTGAGTGGAGGCGACAACAATGGCCAAATTAGATACAGTAATAGGAGAACATGTTTTTATTGAGGGATCTTTTTTGAACACAATGGGTACAATGAATGGAAACATCCACATTATGCTTATCACCTTCAGAATTCACTTTGATCATTAAAGACAAATTGGTCAAGAGACAAGTAGTAATTCTAATAACAATATTACTAATACATGTAGTACGACTGGTGCGGGGTGGTGCCCTCTCCTGTAAGATGTTGCACCACTTTCACCAATTAGTGCTAAAATATTACAATATTGTTTACTAATGAGAACGTTCTTAAGTTTGCTTTACCAGCGGATGATTTACCTTCAGCACAATAATATAATAACTAGAAGAGTCACCAGTCCTATTTGGATCCCCTCATCTTGCTGCTGGATATTTTTACCCCAAGTATAATCAGACAGTTTACTAAGTAAACCTCCATTTATTGAAACGGCTTCAAGTTCCAGCCTCAAGTTGTAGCTGCCTCTTGAGAAGAGAGAGAAGAAAGAGAGATGACTTAGAGGCTGAGGGAGAAGCCACTCAGTCCGAGGATCAAGTAAACCTTGAGATGTAATCCTAATTGGTGGGTCCCGTGACCTTAACAGCAGGACGAGACACACTTTGAGGCCTACTTTAACATTAGAGCAATACTATAAGTTAATAATATTAGTTAGTCTAAAGTAATACTTAATGTGAAAAATGTAAATAAGTTAAAAAATTACAGCTGCTGTCATAACAGAAGGATACATACAGGGAGGGCTATTTAATACCCATTTCCATTATTCTCTTGTTTCGATGCTGTCGTTCTAAGTGGTTTGTACAAACATTTTTGCCCTTCCCTTTCTAGGTTTGGTTATATGGCTCTATCACTGTGCTAATGCAGACACACATAAATCTGTAGACTATGGTAATAATTGGTATTGTTTTAGGGAACTAAAAAGGGGGGACCAGTGAAATTGTGAATTATAAAGGCAAGGAACTCATTCTAGCTTTGATCTGTTACCTTAGCTCTGCAACACTCCCAGCTATCAGCATGAGCACATACAAGGTTACCCCTGGGACTTTATGAACTTTATATATTCATCTGAGCTGAAAAACAAACTACCCTGTGTCCTGTTACTCCGTGGAAAGGGCAGGATTGACTGTTTCTTCTTGATTGTTGCCTTGACTTTACTGGTGAATGGAATGAGGAGTTTGATGAACTTAATGGACATCTAACTCCTGACAAATTTGCATGGAACGAGTTTACCTGGTCTTCTGCTCCAGTAGCTCTGAACTTATTTAGTATGTGGCAAATAGGCATATCTGTTGTTGTCCAAAGGGTGGTGCAGCACTTGTTATATTTGGCCTGTCTCTTTCTGCATACGACTGTCCATTCTGGCTTTCCTTAGTCACAGTCACCCCATTACAGACTCAAAGGAGCAAACAGAGAGATCATTTCTATTGACTGGAAGGCTGCACCAGTTCCCAAACAGTTTGTTGCCAATGTCACATCTACTGTAATACTTTGAGTCAAATGTCAGATGAAATGACTGCTATTAGGATGCTGGCTCTTCAGAAGCGAATGGCCTGTGATATGAGAGTGGAGTCTGAGTGGGCCTTCTGTCCTGTACTGGGAGCTTCATGTTGCGCCTGCATTACTGATATGAGAACCAACGTTTCATCTTTAGCCAACCACATCCAAAAGATTGCAACTCATCCAAATTCTCCTGTATTTGACCTTAAACTTGATTCTAGCATAATGGACTGGTTGTCATGGATTATTGATTGGTTGTGGAAAACGTTTCAAATCATATTTATTATTGTTGTGTTCTGCTGTTAACAGCCTGGGGTCTTAGAGGTCTGTCTGTATATGGTAATCAATGGAGTTACCTGAGGTTAAAATATTTTAAATGCGCCCCCCTTCCTCACTCTTCCCACTCTTACCCTCCGATTGACGTGTTTTGAGAACGTCTTAGGGATCAATCTGTTTCTGTGTATATTTTGGGAACAGAGGTCAAAAGGGGGGAGTTAAGTTGCAGTCTTGGCTTATATTTTATTTGAGCCCATAATTGTATTAGCTCATCGCTGCTAATTTCTGTGTATTGCCTTAGCTTATTTATATGTTAAATTATGAAAATAACGCAACAGCAACATTCCGACTATTAATTTTCTTTCTGTGGTTTGTTCTAGCAAAGCTGCCTATGATGTTTGTTTCAGAAGTATCCTTCCTGTTAGTTTTGAGATCATTTTGTTCTTTCAGAGAAATGACACTCATTAGGAGATACATGATGACTTATGTGTGAACTTATTAAAGCAGCCTGCTCCATGCTACGAGCACACACGCCTCTCAGGAGGTGCAGCAGGACCCTAGCAGGGCGTAGGCTGTTTGTGTGTCTAGCAATAAACCCTCACTTCAGACTGATCAGTGCCTAAAGTGTCCGATTTATTTTAAATACTTAAAGAATCCCTTCAGCACCACACCAGATCAGGCTGCAGCATTTGAACACTGCAAGCGTCTTCTTCCACTCCAATGGGTTTTGTGTTTTTAGACTTTTAATGATCTTTTCTGTCTTCACGTCAGGCTCCTGTCTCCCTTGACTTTTCCTAAATAGCTGCACTGCAGAGGGCCATGTTGTTATAACTCGGTTACATTCTATTCAGAAAAGGAGATGATCATTTTTTTGTTCTTTTATATGTGAAAGACCCCATGATTAGCAGCAGTGCTTATAAACACAGGTGGGAATCTCTGCTTGTCACCTCCAGTTCACACTTGACTGCATTATCATCGTTTTGTACCCTAAAAACTTCTCTCCTGCTGCTCTTCCTGATACTGTTGAATGTTGCTGTACGATTGTGAGTTACTGTCTGTCTCCTGTGGACAACCAGACAATAATCACTGAAAAAAATGTCACACTTGTAATCACCACCATTATTTCAGTACATGTGATTAAGAAGACCACAGACAACTGTCAGCACTCCAGTTATTGTAGTTAGCTAAATAAATCAAGTATAAACTCACCTAAAATGAAGCCTCTTTTCTCTGTTGGAGTTAAGGCCATGTTACATTGATGACTTTTCCAGCGATTTTCATTCATAGCCTTCATTTACATAATCTTAGGGAGTCAGAGGCAGATGGCGGTCATCAGCTGTGACATTCTCAGCGACCATCTTCAACTAGCCCATAATGAGCTTGAGAGATGAAAACCAGTGAAGGACAATGCATAGAATTACAGTGACAAGAAATAAGGAGCGTGTGTGTTTAGGTACTCGCAAAGAGAAGAGAGGCCTGTCTGTCTAATGTCATAAGAGAATGGAAAAAGAAAAAGGGCAGCGAGTATGGCTGAGATCATTGGACTTGTGAACCCTTCATACAGCACCAGCTACCACAAAAAGAGGCACACAGGACTGTGCTGGGAGGATGGCATATGGTTGGTAAATGTGACATGACCAGCGATTCTCTGTCGTGTAAATTGAGTTGGTCTGTCAATGAGATCAGCAGTGCAGTCGTCAAGTTTGACATTCCCAACAACTAGAACCTGCATAATGTGGCGTTGATTTTATTTGCAAAAGACCCCAGAAAGCCAGGAGGACTGCTGCTGCAGACTGTCTAGTGATTGGCCGACATGCTATTTGTCATTTATAAAAGCTCACATGCATATACCATAATATATGTGGTTAGAGCAATAACTGTTAACTACACATAATATTATTCATTTCTACTTTATTTATTTTATATGTCCAGCTGATTGTGTTTTTCCTTTCATGATTAAATACTGAAATGGGTTTATTCTGAACAACAGCGTGACTTTTTTTAATTGAAAATGTGTGCTAATATTGCAATTGAAAACATACACAAACACTGAAGTCTTCTAATTTCTCAAAGGAATAAGCCACATACCTAAGGATGCCAGCTGGGATTAAGTAGCGGTGCATTTATGGCTCAAAGCACTTCGTCACACAAAAAGCTGTGGGAATTAGCAAATGAACAAACTACCAAGACATGGAGTTGAATTAAAAACAGAACTTTTAAAACAACCCTGATAAGACATCTGAACTAACCAACAAGCACTATGGGCTGAATGGTCTCGTTTCGCTGACTGAGCTGCCCCTACACTTTAAGTTATTGGATGGCAGTGAGTGAGTAAATCCTCTGAAGATTGTGCACCGTAGATGGCAGCCGCTGTGGGTCGTCGTTCTTCCCCTGTTAATACAACACACTACAAAGCTTTTTTTAGGGGTTCAAGATAAGTAGTGGATGGGCCCCCAGCATCTGCAGGCACGTGAGCTACGTTAGTGAAGATGAGTTTTACAGTCGCTTGACATGCTGACTATTTTACAAAACAACAATTTCTTTATGAATTAAAGTTTTTGTCAACCCGAGTTTGTCTGTCACACTGAATGCAGGCATCAAAACTGACTGCACCTTGTTGGCATTGTGCTCGTTAGTCCTAAAAAGTACACCAAAAAGGTTTTAGGAAACGTTGGTGTAATGTCTCCTAAAGTATTAATGAATTATTAAACCTGTGGGCCTCAGGGACATCTTCAGGGATCTGGTAAGGCAGGCAGTACCAGCCCGAGTAGAGAGGTGGCACTGTTACTCACAACTTTTGTGTCCGCAGTTCAGAAGCTGACCAGCTGGATGACGAGTGACCAGTTCCCACTACCGCAGTGAAGCCCCAGCCCTTTCAGGGCACTGGTGTAAAAACTGCGAGGCCACTGGCCGTAGGCATTCAATAGGGAACCTGATGTGGAGAAGGATGGAGCAGCTCCTCGCCATTGTTTTGCATCAGCTAATGCCAAATTTTCTAAGCACCACCCCATCACTGATAATTGAGCAGGGATTGCTGTCAGGTTCCACATCCCTTCTACTGCCTAACGATTGTTCTTCTTACAGTCTACTAACCCCATCTTATTTCTGTGACATGCCAGTCTACCACTGCCACATCACACTTTTTTAATTCATTTTGTGTTAATGATGGCTGGCCCACTGGTCAGTACTGCTACCTCATGAGTCTGCAACCTCAGTTTACTTGGCAGTCGGTTCGCTGTCTCTCTGAGTCTGAATGTCATTGATTGACGGTTCTACATTTGTCACCATGTGTGCCACACGTCCCTTTGGCTGACAGGGAGCACACATCTGGTTCCATACAAAAGCTCGGGGAAACAGATGGATGTACCCCCATTGACATAAACAAAACAGCCTCCAGTCCAATTTATTGTCACTTTTCTAATTTTTTAAATTTTTTTTTACTGTATTATGGTAATAAAAATGACAAAGAATATATTTTCTTCATATTTTTTTAATCTAGTTTCTGTGGACTTAGTGTCAGGTACTCCATCTCTTGCATTTAGATCAGGCACTGAGACGGAGTACGGACTAAGAAAAGCCATCACAGCAGCCAAGAGGCAGTACAGAGAGAAGCTGGAGGGCTTCAATTCTACTGCTGACTCTGGACGTATGTGGCAGGGCCTACAGGACCACCACCAGCACCATCAGCTCCACAGACACTCTGCCGGATGATCTCAACATGTTCTACACCCGCTTTGAGATGTCCAGCAACAGCACAGTGTGGAGGCACACACACACACACACACACACACCCGGACCACCAAACCCCCCCCTTCCCCTCCCCCAAAGGTCTCTTCAGGTCAGGTGCACAAAGCACTAAGTAAGATCAACCCTCATAAGGCAGCAGGACCAGAACATCCCTGGGTGGGCTCTCAGAGCATGTGCCAACGAGCTGGCTGCTGTTCTCTTCTTCATCTTCAACCTTTCCCTCAGTCAGCGCATCGTTCCATCCTGCTTTAAGACTACGATCATCGTCCCCCTTGCTATAAAAACCCACCCACCTGCCTGAATGACTACAGGCCTGTAGCACTCACTCCAATCATCATGAAGTGTTTTGAGAGAGTGGTGCTGGCCCACATTCAGAGCAGCATACCGGACCCCCTGGACCCCCTGCAGTATGCCTACTGGCCCAACAGGTCCACCTCAGATGCCATCGTGGCTGCACTACATTATTCCCTCTCCCACCTGGAGAACAAAGACTCCTACATCAGGATGCTGTTTGTTGACCACAGCTCCGCCTTTAACACAGTTATCCCCATAAACTGTCTGCACCCCACCCTCTGTTACTGGCTCCTAGACTTTGTGACTGGCAGGCCCAGTCTGTCAGGATTGGTAATAGGACTTCAGCCACCATTATCACAAACACAGGTGCCCCACAGGGATGCGTCCTCAGCCCCATCCTCTACACCCTGCTCACCCACGACTGAGTCACCTCCCACAAAGATAACATCATCCTAAAGTTTGCAGACGACACCACAGTGATATGACACATCACTGGTGGGGACGAGGTGGCCTACAGGAGGGAGGTGGCTAGTCTGGTGTCATGGTGTGAGGACAACAACCTCACCCTCAACACAGACAAGACAAAGGAGATGATAGTGGACATGAGGAAGGAGAGGAGACCTCATTGGCCACTGTTCATCCAAGGGCTTGAAGTGGAGAGGGTGATCAGCATTAAATACCTGGGCGTCTACATCAGTGAGGACCTCACTTGGACACAACACACACAGCTGGTCAAGAGGGCTCAACAGTGGTTCTGAGGAGGCTGAGGAAGTTTGCTATGTTGACTAAGATCCTCGGCAACTTTTACAGCTGCATTGTTGGGAACATCTTGACCAGGTGAATCACCGCGTAGTACTACAACACTACTGCTATGGACCACAAACGCCTGCAGAGAGTGGCAAAGACTGCTGAGAAGATCACCAGGACCCCACTGCCCTCTCAGCAGAGCATTTACAACTGCAGAGTCCGCAGGAGAACTGCCTCGATCATCAGGGACCCCACCCAGGGACCCCACCCACTCCCAACACGAACTGTTCACACTTCTACCCTCAGGCAGGAGGTAATAGAGTATGAAATGCAGGACTTCCAGGCTAAAGAACTCTTTCTTTCCCAAGGCCTTTAGACTCCTAAATAACTGACTGGAGTTTATAACCGTGGGCCACCTCATTCTATCGACCTCACACCACTGTGTCCATCACGCACCTACCTGCACAATTACACTTTATACTTCTATTCTGTTTTTATACTTTATGCTACATGTGTTACTTATTATCTATCTGCTACTTATTACTTATGTTTATACGTTGGTTTGTTAACCATTGGCATTTGGTGTGGACAGAAAAGAAAGAATTTCATTGTACAGGGAAACGTGTTTCTTTATTGTGCACATGACAATAAACTTTGAATTGAATTGAGTTGAGGTGCTGAACGCCATTTCAGCAAAATAAAAATGCAAAACACAAGATGAGAAGAAAAAATTGATTAAAATATTATTAAACATGACATTTTGTGAAATTCATTGTATAAAAACAGAAAAAGAAAAATCAAGTTAATTTATGTCATCGGGCGGCACGGTGGCGCAGTGGTAGCGCTGCTGCCTTGCAGTTAGGAGACCCGGGTTCGCTTCCCGGGTCCTCCCTGCGTGGAGTTTGCATGTTCTCCCCGTGTCTGCGTGGGTTTCCTCCCACAATCCAAAGACATGCAGGTTAGGTGGATTGGCGATTCTAAATTGGCCCGAGTGTGTGCTTGGTGTGAGGGTGTGTGACCTGCGGTGGGTTGGCACCCTGCCCAGGATTGGTTCCTGCCTTGTGCCCTGTGTTGGCTGGGATTGGCTCCAGCAGACCCCCGTGACCCTGTATTCGGATTCAGCGGGTTAGAAAATGGATGGATGGATGGATTTATGTCATCACGAGGGTGAGCTTAGTCAGTCACTGCCAAACATGACGGACTTCACCAATTTATTCTTGATTGTATCGGTCGTATTGTAAAAAGAGAAAATGCAAAGGGTCTTCCAGAAAGCAGTTGGGCAACTTCTTCTACCTGGTAGAGAAAATTAGCAGGCATAAAAAAAAGAAAACCATCAGAGCCCAACATGCCAACACTCTCTTGAATCGAGGCTCTAGTCTCAGATGGCTCTGCAAGTTGGAAGATTAAGTTGGGAGATTTGGAAGGTTTGTGCTCCATTCACACCGTTAATTATAGCTGTTGGCTCAGCCAGTGCTGTTCAGCTCCTGAAGGCTCCACAAACCAAAAGAGACGAGATGTTCCAGGCACACAATGTCTGAGAATGTTTAACCATTGCGCTAAAGTTAAGTAGTTCTTAATGGTTGAAGTAAGGTCCATCCAGAGCACGTTGTAAATTTCTCAGTTTGTCACACTTTCTAGATTTTGTGACATTAAAGGAATGAAAGCAGGACATGAACGTTAGCACCATGTGCGCCGTAGGCCTCAAAGGGACCCCAGAGAGTTTGCAGTTTACTCTTCGGTCCAGGATGCAGAAAAGGAGCTTTTGTCAAATCGACCTTGAAGAACTGTGTTTATCTAGGAGAAATCAGGACAAACATTTATTTAACATTATAAATATATTTTAGATTAAAAGAATAGAGGAATATGTTTGATTATAATTAAAAATGGTAGTATGCGATTTAATACCAATTGGAGAAGAACAAACAAAAATACTTTTAGGTCAATCGTATGCCCAGTGACCACAACAGGACAAAGCCGATGACTGCTCACAAAATGTTTAAAACATTACAAGAAAACACAAACCTTCTGAAGAATCAGATTTTTCTTTTGTGCATCCAATCCATCCAAGCTGAGAATTGAAAGTCGATATCTCAAAGACACACCAGCTGCAAACGCAAAAGGGTGAAGTGGGCATTAGAGCTTAAAGTGAACCATTTCTAGTTTCAAACCTGAGGGACACATAAAAATACAACAACACTCAGCGCCCTTTCCTGCTTACTCTCATAACCTTAAAATATGCCCTGATGGAGCAGCTGACATCACAATATGCCACCCTCTGTTGTCATGGAGGGGCACCACAGACAGAAAGTACTCAAAAGAAGAGAGCTTAACGATGAAGAGAAAGCAAACTCCAGTTCATCAAGACAATCGACGTCACCCAGCATTGTCAGATACAAAGTAGGGACTGTCATGGAAGGGACACACACACACACACACACACACACACACACACACACACACACACACGTCATCTCATCATCGTCCATTGATGTTAGGCAGAATGCCTAGAGGGGCCTGGGTGGTCTCGTGGCCTCGGACCCCCTACAGATTTTTTTTTTTCTCCAGCCGTCTGGAGTTTTTTTTTTTGTTTGTTTTTTCTGTCCCCCTGGCCATCGGACCTTACTTTTATTCTATGTTAATTAGTGTACCCTAATTTTAATTCTGATTTATTTTGTCTCTCTTTTCTCTTTCTTCATCATTTAAAGCACTTTGAGCCCCGTCATTTGTATGAAAATGTGCTCTAGAAATAAATATTGTTATTGTTGTTGTTTAACGTCTTCAGTTAATTTAACCTGCATAAAAACCTGAGCACTCAGGTCAAACCCAACAAGACCCCTGGAGAACACAAATTAAAGAACGTGCAGGCCGAGATCTGTGGCCAGCCTTCTTGAGTTATTACGCAGTAGACCAACACATCCCCTAAACTGGCGGCCAAGAAAATAAAACTGGTAACCTGATAAAACGTCTCCCAATGTCCCTTTGAACTTTGGACGGCCTCCCTCTGCAGCCCTGGTGATTGGGTGGCCTGTTTTCCTCTCGTCAGGGTCGTCTCCATCTTGTTTGTTTCAGTGAATTCCACTTTTTCAGCCTCTTGCAGCTGCCTCTTGTGATTCATTTGTCAGGCACAATGAGGTCCACTGCTTGTGTTTTTCCCCCTTAAGCTGGTACCCCAATGGCACCTTTAATAGGGCTCACTGCCCCACATTGAACCATCTTTTAAGCACAGGCCCCCCAGGGTCTCTCCAATCACCAGTATTAGCATCTTTGTGGCCATTATTGGGCCCTCAGCCTGTCCCCTCTGCTCAGCTGCCTTGACTAACCAAGCAAACCTCCAACAATCTGAACAGGTGACATTCGTGTCATAACATTAGGGCAACCATTAAGAAGGATATCAGGGAGGATAAAAGACAATTGGAGAGATTTGTGGCAGATGAAATTTAATGTCAGTAAATGTAAAGTATTACACATTTGATGTTAAAATGTTAGGTTAGAATACACAATGGGCGGTCGGAAAATCGACAGTACACCTTATGAGAAGGATTTAGGAGTCATAGTGGATTCTAAGCTATCGACTCCCTGACAGTGTTCAGAAGCCATTAAGAAGGCTAACAGAATGTCAGGTTATATAGCGCCTTGATGTGTGGAGTACAAGTCACAGGAGGTGACGCTCAAACTTTATAACACACTGGCAAGGCCTCATCTGCAGTCCTGGGTGCAGTTTGGGTCTCCAGGTTACAAAAAGGACAAAGCAGCACTAGAGGAGGTCCAGAGAAGAGCAACTAGGCTGATTCCAGGGCTACAGGGGATGAGTTATGAGGAAAGATTAAAAGAGATGAGCCTTCACAATTTAAACAAAAGAAGATTAGGAGGTGACATGATTGAAGTGTTATAAAGGGAATTAGTACAGTGGATCGAGACTTGTATTTTAAAATGAGTTCATCGAGAACACGGGGACACAGTTGGAAACTTGTGAAGGGTAAATTTCGCACAAACATTAGGAAGCTTTACTTTACACAAAGAATGATAGACACTTGGAATAAGCGACCAAGAGGTGTGGTAGACAGTAAGACGTTAGGGACTTTCAAAACTCGACTTGATCTTTTCTTGGAGGAAACAAGTGGATAGGACTGGCGAGCTTTGTTGGGCTGAATGGCCTGTTCTCGTCTAGATTGTTCTGTTGTTCTAATGTTCTAATAAGATTAACAAGTCGGTGTATTTCAGCATGCATTGGGAATACGTAAAAATGGAAAAATGTACGAGTGCTCGTGTTTGCTACACTGAGAGTTGTTTGATAACAAAAGCTTTCGCTCATTCACAAAATATTCTAAAAATTCTCTATAGAGCCCCAAATAAAACTCTTAGAACATTTTAAAAATGTAAAAGGCAGAAACACTCACTTGCTGACCAAGAGATTGATGTGGCGTCCCCTTTGGTCCCATCTTCTGTCACTGCTGTCATCGTTCACATACGACGTGTTAACCGTCATGGGGTTCAGATCTCCTCCAATTATGATGCTATAGCTGGAAGTGTTGCCACTGGGCAGAGTCCACGAAAGGAGAGCCGAACTTGACGTTGTTCTATTAACACGTAGTTTGGTCACAGCTGCAGGTTCTGCAGAAAGAGAGGACACACAAGATGAAGGCAATGTTGTCTTTGAACCCAGTGATGATTGTCTGAAGACAGGAAGCACATCTTTACACAAAGAGATGTGGAAATATGAAATAAATTGCCTAGACGTGGAGTTAAAGCAGAAAACTTGAGAACCGTTAAGAAGGAACTGGAGGAGACATTAGGTCAACTGAGCTAAACAGACGGGCAACAAATGCACTGAATGTTCTCCCCTTGTTTGTCAGATTTCTTGTGTTCTTATATAAGGAAACTTGGAGTTCCATCATCTTAAAATCCCAAATGCAGCAAAATGAAAAAACACAGAGCTGTGAAATTTGACACAGAAATGAAAGATGCATTAGGCTGTCAAATAGCAGCGAGACACTTTCAGATTTGATACCTTTTTGTGGAATCTATATGTGCACATTGTTGTTATAAGACAAATTTAAATGTGTCAATGGACAGCAGACAATGTTGTACCCGGCTAGCTGATGGTCCAGCATCCTGACAAGCTCAGGTCATGTTTGTGTTTCTCCGCCTCATGTAGTCTTCGTGATATGTGGCCCCTTTAACAAGCACTTACATCAATGCAACTCAACCAGTTGTCAGAACACACAAAAAATGCAAAACTGTGCCAAGTCACTTCAAGGTAAAGCCAGCTTTCCAGCAGGGCACACTGACTCACCCACATGGCACCATTTTAAAGTCAGCAGCCAAACTAAAGAAACGCATCTTGAGGCCAAAATCAGGGCACCTGAAGAATTCACATAAACACAAAAGGTAAGGACTTGCAAAGAGACAGTCGTGGAGCTGAGATTTGAACCTGAGCCTTTGGAGCCGTTAGGATGGAGTGCTGACCGCTGTGTTCTAAAATCATTATTAAAATGAACAGAACTTGAAGATGTGCAAATCTATCTATCTATCTATCTATCTATCTATCTATCAATCTATCTATCTATCTATCTATCTATTATATAGTGCCTTTCACGTCTATCTATCTATCTATCTATCTATCTATCTATCTATCTATCTATCTATCTATCTATCTATCTATCTATCTATTATATAGTGCCTTTCACGTCTATCTATCTATTTATAGTGCCTTTCACATCTATCTATCTATCTATCTATCTATCTATCTATCTATCTATCTATCTATCTATCTATCCATCTATCCCATGTTACATTTTTTCCAGACTGGGCTTATCTAATAAGATATTGTAATAAAGATGGCATGCAATGCTTCCCTGATCCAAGGACCCTGATTCAGCTCCTCTCTTGCTCGATGTGTGTGTGAGACTCTGCTCTCGTGCTCCAGTCTTCCACCTGCATCTCAAAGTGATGTCTGTTTGTCTTACTGGAGACTCCAAGTTGGCCCCAATGTCCCCATCCAGGCCTGGGTTCTGCTTTGGGCCTGACACTGCCTGGATGGGCACCAAACCGTCGGACTTTAAGCTGCCTTAAGCTGATTCAGTAACTAAAACAGCAGCACTGGCAAACTGGGGCAAACGTCCACCATCATTTATACCAGGATGGTTTATAATGGCCATCCATATATTCCTCAACTGTGCTTCCTTTTTCTGATTTAGGGACTGGAGCCTATCCTGTCAGTATCAAGCACAGGGCAGGAACTGCCCATGAATCACGTTAATATCTTCACCTGAAACCTCTCAGAATGTTTGTCAACAGAAGTTGAAAGGTAAGCAGTTATTTCAGACAGAGAAGACAGAAGTGTCGAGGTAAGGTGCTTCAACTCACTAATGTCACCTGAGTGTGGTGACGTATTGCATGTTGATTAGCACTTGCAAGTGAGAGCTGGTCACGGTACACGGCACAATGAGTACTGTCACACACGTGTGTCTGTTGAACACCCTCCTGTCTCATCTTGGATAAGCGGTCCCACCCCCTGCTGTCACCAATAGTATCGTCTCTTTCTTTCCCCGCAATCAGGAGAAGATGCCCACTGTGGGCAATTGACTCCGCCCCTTCCAGTCTGAGGAATAATGAAAGCAAGATGCTCA
>NC_053154.1:1515920-1584696 GCF_016835505.1 Polypterus senegalus | reverse complement strand
CCACAGCACGCTGTCCCTGGAATTGACCTGTGAAGCGCCTTGACAAAGATGTGTGAACAAAGACCCAGTTACGGAAACTGAGAAAATCAAAGCAGTGTGTTGAAGTTAACCGCAAAGAGGGTCACAAGTTCTCTGCTTCTAAGTTTAGTGATCAGAGGACATAAGAGAATTGTAAAGTACACATAGATAGTACATAATAGATAAGCAGAATAAAATTAAGAGACAAATGATACATGAACAGAACAGTACAAAATACAATGGAAAGCAATGAGTAATAATGAAAGTAAATGACAAAAAGAAGTGACTTAAACTTGAGAGGAGGCCTGGCCTGACCATAGCAAGGACAGATCACTGATTATTGATGCAGCCCACTAAAATCATAGGTCATTATTTCATTATCACTTTGGCTTCCTCTTTCTCTTAGGCCTTTGCTCAGATTGCTTCTCATTATTTTCTTTGATGAGATTGTGGTCACCTAGAAACTTTGAACAGTTTGGCTCCCAGTCAATAGTTTGTTTCGTGTCTTTTCTCAAGCTAATTTGAGTCTCAGCTGTTTAGGAATGATTGACAAAAAAAGACCACGGCATTCTGCCATCTCATATCTTCAAAGTTTGTGAGGCGGTAAAGGTGAGAGCTGAATGAGTTGATGGCACATTTCACAATAATCTCACACCTCTGAGAAGATGCCGAGTCTAGTTTTCTTCAGGTACATCATTCTTCTGTCATAATTGTACTGGAAACCTCATGTGCTGTATGTAGGTTCGCAGTGAACTGTTTGCTCAAGTACAGGGAGATTCCCTCGAAAGAGGCCCCAAATATTCTGTAATAACTCTTGCTAGGATGAAGCAATCTGAAATGAAACAACGTGCAATGTGCTCCTCAGTATATGGAGCTTCCAACAAGCTGGGATGCCCCTGCGTCGGAGTGATGAGGTAGGTGCCAGACAGCTGTCACGACGTTTAGCCTCTGTTTGCAACTTCTGGGCACATCCCACCTGTCTCCCTTCACTCAGTCACTCGACCTCTCATCAGGATATTGGTGTTCAGTATTGAGCAGCTCATCTTCATGGTGCAAACCTATTGGGTCACCAATTTGTTTAAGCGATGTCAGAATCAACTGGATGATCGTGAGTTAACAGAAGGTTACTTCCAGCAAGATGGAGCAACGTGTCACACATCAGCAAGTAGCATGGCAGAAATTGAGTCCTTCTTCGTCAACAGGGTAATTTCAAAGGGGCTTTGGCCACCACGGTCGCCGGATCTTACACCACCAGACTTCTTCCTTTGGGGTTTGCTCAAAGGAAAAGACTATCGGAACAAGCCTTGCACTGAGGAAGATTTGAGGGAAATTTCCAACCTGAAATTGTGGCTATTCCCCGGAGACGCTTGCCGATACGTTCAGGCATATGGAGCGCCACGTCGAAAAGTTTCTGGCATAAAATGGAAACCACTTCTAGTATCGTATGTTATGCAATCATCATACGTCAATGTATATAGCATTTTTTTTGGTTCAGATTGCTTCATCCTAATGGAAGTTACAACTGAATAATTGGGGCCTCTTTCGAGTGAATCTCCCTGTAGTTCTTTCATTTTGTTTGCCACTTTCAACCTCCTGACCATGAGAAGAACACAAGAAAGATTTTAACAGGAATAGGCCATTCAGTCCAGCAAGTTCACCAATCTTATTCTCCTAATTCCTTCAAAATGACATCAACAGGAGTTTTGAAGATCCCAACAGTCATACTGCACACCTCACAACTTTGTCACTCAATGCATGTGTTAACCGTGTTACCATGTTTTTGGTGATGGACTCATTTCTAAGTAACCGCCGAGATCCACTGCACTGATTCCTTTGAAAATCGTTAACGCTGTCACCCTTTAGCATCCTGTTGCTTGGCTCAGCTTTCCTCGCAGCTCACACCTCAGAGTCCTCAGTCAGCCGTGCTACAATTACAATAAAAAGAGAGAAGGAGCATGAGAGTCTGGTGTATGATATGAAATGACGAACCCGGCCCAACATTCAGTCTCTCTCTTACTCTCTCTCATTGTTTAGTAATTAATGAAGTACATACATCAAGGGAGGAACCCTGGTGAAGCCACCATCCTATTTATACCTTCACATCCTGTGTCAGCCCCTATCAATGAAAGCTTTGTCAAAACGAAAAACCTTCACAACAGAATACAAAACGGTAAAGTGGCTCAAAATCTATGTTGTGACCACCAGGGGGCAAAACTGCACCCCAAACCTCAAGAGAAAACTAGATAAACACAATACCTCTACAGAGTTCTGAACCCTCTTCCCAGGAAATACAACACAATAAAAGACTTTCTGTTTCCTCCTTCCTCTCCTCCCATGTAGTCTCCTCGACCTCCTCACAATTTTAACTACTATGTAGGAGAAGACTCGCTCTTTTATGCTGGACTCGAGCGTACTTCCAGTAAAACAGCATTGCACCTTCTGGATCATGCAGAAGTCCCTCAAAGAAGGGACAAGGCTACCCTTGCAGTCCCCAGGAACCCTAATAGGTCTGTCCCACAATAGGACTGTTACACTCAACCGTGGGGTGCTGCCACCATGTGTGCTGGGGAACACAATCCCAGTCCACAGACACCTTCTGTTCTCCCGTGCAGGTATCCTGTCCCAATAAAGAACCAGAACCCATCCTGGTCAGGATGTCAGTCCAGCTCAGTTCTTCCATTACCATCTTCCACCTAGGCAAGGAACCACCACCCATCTGGGTTGGGATGACAAATCCATCCCATATTGTACTCACAATGTTTAAACTGAATTAATTACCAGTTGAGTAGTTAATCATGAAGTGTAACAAGAGGCAGCTGAGTTTCATGATTATCATAAAAGAATGGTGTCCTTGTCCTACTCTATACAGTTTAGCTAACAAGTGAACTTGCCCGCCTTTTTGATTCCTTACAGAACCTGGAATTGTCGTAAATTTGACAGCAGAGGTGATTACTACACAATCAATTTTACTTACCTGGAGTCGACCCCTCGGAAATGCTACCAGTTACATTGTGACAGCCACAGGAGCCTTCGTCTCCTACTTGACGGTACAATCTGAACTCGTCCTTCTAACCGGACTGATGGCGGGTAGTCGCTACACAGTCCAAGTGGTGACGGTGGCTCAAGATGGCATTACTGAAGGAAGTGCAGCGACTCTTGTTGTTTTTACAAGTAAGACTTTTATTTTTTATGAGAGTCTTAGAATTTTAGGAAATGCTTGAGGTTCAGTCGTGTCCACAATGTTCAACAAACTATTCATAGGCTGACATCACTGCAGGCCATTCCCAAACATTTTGCACCTCAGACTGACGTTTAGGTCAGCTGAAAAGCCTGCAGTTTTATTCTGAATCCTTCCTTGCTTCTCTCACTTTAAAATTCTCACTTGATTTTTTGACCCTTTAGCTACCAGTAGCAGGTTCAGCGTATCAGACCTTCATTCAACAAAACAAACTCAGCTGAACCTTAAAGAGGATCACTGTGCCCCTTTGAGCAGCGCCATCCTGGCCGTGATTTGTTTTCAACTATTCTTCTGTACCCTGACATGCCACCTTGTCATCGACATCAGGGCCCTTTGAAATGCCTGGGCATTTGCAAATGTGGGTGACATTGATTGTCCAATGATGTGGGTACAAATCCCAAGCCGAGATCTGCCGGTGGTTAAATGAGTCTGCTTGAATTAATGGCTAATTTTGCATTGGCCCCCTGGTTGTTGTGTAAACTTCATGGTGAAGTTGTGTCCCATCCAGGGTTGGTTCCCACTTTGCTGCCCCCCTCTGTGACTGGATTAAGCAGGTTTGAGAGCATCTTGTTGAGATTTCTTAGTGTGTGTGCTGGTTTTAGATGTGTTGAGCTTGAAATTAAAACTAAGCTTTAGAGACCAAACATTTAGAGGGTCCACTTGAACATAAATGCCATTAGAGTGCCTTGATTTCTTATGTAATTTATACCAACACGCCTGAATGGTTTTAACCACCAGATGGAAGCTGTGAGAGCAAATGAAATTAGCAGCCATCCATTATGTGTTGCTGTCATGTGAGATACTAGAACTGGACTGGAGTAATGTTGGGGTGCTTTAAATAACAAACCGAGACTTTAAATAACAATGGCGCAATAACAAAACATAAACTGCAGGGAATCGTTTGTGGTTCTGTTCTGGTTTGAAGTTCCTTCTCTCATGACTGGGGGTCCAGAATGAGAAGCAACCTTATGTGAGCATCTTGCCTTTATATTCCTCTGAATGGAAGGGGCAAAGTCAATTGCCCTCAGTAGGCGTCTTCTTCCGACTTTGGGGAAAGAAAGAGACGATACTGTTGGTGACCATACCCCCTATCGGCCCTGGGTGGGAATGCTTACCCAGGATGAGACAGGAGGGTGATTCACAGACACACATGCATGACAGTGTTTATAGCGTCCCCATTGTCCCATGTACTGAGACCAGTGCAACTCTCACTTGCAAGTGCTACTCAACATACAACACATCACCACTCCCAGGTGACAATAGGTAGTTGAAGCACCTGACTTCAACATTTCTGCCTTCTCTGTCTGAAATAACTGCTTACCTTTCAACTTCTGTTGACAAACATTCTGAGATTTTTCAGGTGAAGATATCAAAGTGATTCAAGGTTGATTCCTGCCCTGTGCTTGATACTACCAGGTAGTCCCCAGCACCAGAATCAGAGAAAGGGGGTGCAGTTGAGGAATATATGGATGACCATTTGAAACCATCCTGGTATAAATGATGGTGGACGTTTGCCCCAGTTTGCCAGTGCTGCTGTTTCAGTTACTGAATCAGCTTAAGGCAGCTTAAAGTCCAAAGGTTTGGTGGCCATCCATGCAGTGTCAGGCCCAAAGCAGAACCCAGGCCTGGATGGGGACATTGGGGCCAACTTGGAGTCTCCAGTAAGACAAACAGACATCACTTTGAGATGCAGGAGGAAGACTGGAGCACCAGAGCAGAGTCTCACACACACATCGAGCAAGAGAGGAGCTGAATCAGGGTCCTTGGATCAGGGAAGCATTGCATGCCATCTTTATTACAATATCTTATTAGATAAGCCCAGTCTGGAAAAAATGTAACATGGGATAGATAGATAGATAGATAGATAGATAGATAGATAGATAGATAGATAGAAAGAGTGAAAGGCACTATATAATAGATAGATAGATAGATAGATAGATAGATAGATAGATAGATAGATAGATAGATAGATAGATAGATAGATAGATAGATAGATATAGTGAAAGGCACTATATAATAGATAGATAGATAGATAGATAGATAGATAGATAGATAGATAGATAGATAGATAGATAGATAGATAGATAGTTGAGTCAGTGTGCCCTGCAGGAAAGCTGGCTTTACCTTCAAGTGACTTGGCACAGTTTTGCATTTTTCTTTGTGTCTTCTAACAACTGGATGTGTTAGCTGCCATAAGTGCTTGTGAAAAATGCCCAGATATCATAACGACGACGTGAGGAGGAGACACAAACTTGACCCGAGCCTGTGAGGACACAGACAGTGCTAATGGACCGTCAGCTAGCCGGGTACAACATTGTCTGCTGTCAGATGAACATTTAAATTTGTCTTATAACAGCAATGTGCACATATGAACTTCACAAAGAGATGTCAAATCTGAAAGTGTCTCCCTTCTGTGTGACAGTCTAATGCATATTTCATTTTTTTGTCAAACTTCACAGCTCTGTGTTTTTTCATTCTGCTGCATTTAGGATTTTAAGATGGTGGAACTCCAAGTCTACTTATACTGTATAAGAACACAAAAAATCTGACAAACAAGGGGAGAACATTCAGTCCATTTGTTGCCCGTCTGTTCAGCTCAAGTTTTCTGCTTTAACTCCACGTCTCGGCAGTTTATTTCATATTTCCACATCTCTTTGTGTAAAGATGTGCTTCCTGTCTTCAGACAATCATCACGGGGTTCAAAGACAATGTTTCCTTCATCTTGTGTGTCCTCTCTTTCTGCAGAACCTGCAGCTGTGACCGGACTACGTGTTAATAGTACAACGTCAACTACGGCTCTCCTTTCGTGGACTCTGCCCAGTGGCAACACTTCCAACTACAGCATCGTAATTGGAGGAAATCTGAACCCCATGACGGTTAACACGTCGTATGTGAACGTGACGGGACTTGTACCGCTGAGCCAGTACACGATCTCTGTCACAGCAGTGACAGAAGATGGGACCAAAGGGGACGCCACATCAATCTCGTTGTCAACAAGTGAGTGTTTCTGCCTTTTACATTTTTAAAATGTTCTAAGTGTTTTATTTGGGGCTCTATAGAGAATTTTTAGAATATTTTGTGAATGAGTGAAAGCTTTTGTTATCAAACAACTCTCAGTGTAGCAAACAACAACAACAACAACATTTATTTCTATAGCACATTTTCATACAAACAGTAGCTCAAAGTGCTTTACATATTAAAGAATAGAAAAATGAAAGACACAATTATAAAACAAAATAAATCAACATTAATTAACATCGAATAAGAGTAAGGTTCAATGGCCAGGGGGGACAGAAAAACAAAAAAAACTCCAGATGGCTGGAGAAAAATAAAATCTGTAGGGATTCCAGACCATGAGACCCCTGACCAGTCCCTCTGGGCATTCTACATAACATAAATGAAACAGTCCTCTTTGGATTTAGGATTCTCACGGAAGGGCTTGATGATGATGATGGTCACGTAGACTTCTGCCTTTTAATCCATCCATCATTGTTGGAGCATCATGAAGCTTTGAGTAGGTGGTGGTGGCGAAGGCCACCACAACAAAGAAACCGGAAAAAGAAACAGAAAAGAGAGTAGGGGTCAGTACGGATTTTAGAGCCACCATGAATAGTTATTTTGAGGAGATTGAACATACAGAGTATCAGGATTAAGTTAAATTAAGATTAAAATTAAGTTATAAAAAGGCCATGTTAAAGTAATGTGTTTTCAGCAGTGTTTTAAAGTGCTCTACTGTATCAGCCTGGTGAATTCCTATTGGCAGGCTATTCCAGATTTTAGGTGCATAACAGCAGAAGGCCGCCTCACCACTTCTTTTAAGTTTTGTTCTTGGAATTCTAAGGAGACACTCATTTGAGGATCTGAGGTTACGATTTGGAATATAAGGTGTCAGACATTCCGATATATAAGATGGGCGAGATTATTTAAGGCTTTATAAACCATAAGCAGAATTTTAAAGTCAATCCTGAATGACACAGGTAACCAGTGTAGTGACATCAAAACTGGAGAAATGTGTTCGATTTTTTTTCCTAGTTAGGATTCTAGCAGCTGCATTCTGCACTAGTTGCAAACGATTTATGTCTTTTTGGGTAGTCCTGAGAGGAGTGCATTACAGTAATCTAGTCGACTGAAAACAAAGCGTGAACTAATTTCTCAGCATCTTTCAGTGATATAAGAGGTCTAACTTTACTTATGTTTCTTAAGTGAAAAATGCTGTCCTAATGATCTGATTAATATGTGATTTAAAATTCAGATTACAGTCAACAATCACCCCTAAGCTTTTTACCTCCGTCTTGACTTTTAATCCTAATGTATCCAGTTTATTTCTAATAGCCTCATTGTATCCATTATTGCTGATCACTAAGATTTCAGTTTCTCTTTATTTAACTGGAGAAAATTACTATTCATCCATTCTGAGATACAAGTCAGACATTGTGTTAGTGAATCAATAGAATCAGGGTCATCAGGTGCTATTGATAAGTACAGCTGTGTGTCATCAGCATAGCTGTGGTAGCTCACGTTGTGCCCTGAGATAATCTGACCTAACGGAAGCATGTAGATTGAGAAGAGCAGCGGACCCAGGATAGAGCCTTGTGGAACACCATATTGGATATCATGTGTCTTCGAGTTGTAATTCCCACAACTAACAAAAATTTTTCTCCCTGTCAGGTAGGATTCAAACCAATTTAAGACACTGCCAGAGAGGCCCACCCATTGACTAAGGCGATTTCTAAGAATGTTGTGATCAATGGTGTCAAATGCAGCACTCAGATCTAAGAGGATGAGAACAGATAAATGGCCTCTGTCTGCATTCACCGCAAGTCATTTACTACTTTAACGAGTGCAGTTTCTGTGCTGTGATTTGTTCTAAAACCCGACTGAAATTTATCAAGAATAGCATGTTTATTGAGGTGGTCATTTAACTGCATAATGACTGCCTTCTCTAGAACTTTACTTAAGAAGGCAGGTTAGAGATGGGTCTAAAATTTTCAAGAGCTGAGGGTCAAGATTATGTTTCTTAAGTAGGGGTTTAACTACAGCAGTCTTAAGACAGTCTGGGAAGACCCCCGTATCTAGTGACAAATTTACTATGTCAAGAACATTATCAATTAGCACGCCTGATACTTTGAAATAATTTGTTGGTATTGGGTCAAGGACGCAGGTGGAGGGTTTTAATTGAGATATTATATTTTGTAAATCAGGTAAATCTATCCTAGTGAAAGAGTTTAATTTGTTTATAACAGGATGCTGGGGTTTAGGAGGATCCTTAGTGTTGGAGGGATATACTATGTTATTTCTAATATCATTAATTTTTTGATTGAAAAATACAGCGATAGCCTCACAGGTTTCACTGGAAGTACTTAGGGGGCATTCCTTTGAGTTACCTGGTTTAGTAGGCGATCGATTGTAGAAAATAAGACTCTGGGATTACTAACATTGTTATTTATAATCTTGAGAAATAGCAGCGTCTCTCAAGACGGACAGTGTGATTGTATTCTGTTATTTTGACTTTTAATATTTCATGGTGGATAGTAAGTTTAGTCTTCCTCCATTGACGCTCAGCTCTACGGCATGTTCTCTTTAAATCAGACACTCTTTGGGTCTTCAATGGTATAACAATGCTAGAAGATTTTTTCACTGTCTTTTCAGGTACAACTATGTCAACAGCAGCTCTCACTTTAGTATTAAATCTTTCCACCTTACTATTTACATTGTCCTCGCTATTATAGCTGGCACTATAAACAGACTGATTGTTTAAAATGTTTGTAAGTTTTATTATACAACTAGCAAAACACCCGCGCTTCGCAGCGGAGAAGTAGTGTGTTAAAGAAGCAATGAAAAAGAAAAGGAAACATTTTGAAAATAATGTAACCTGATTGTCAATGTAATTGTTTTGTCACTGTTGTGAGTGATGAGTGTTGTTCTCATACTGTATATATATATATTTATTTATTTACACACACACACATAAACATATATTTATACATATCTATACATATACACATATATACACATATATACATACACATATATATATCTACATATATACACATACATATGCATACACACATACATACATACACACACATATATACACACAAATACATATATATACATATACATACATATCTACATATATACACACACAGCTATTTCGTATCAGTGCAATACGCTGCTTGTTAAAACTCCCGCTCTTACGTGCAAGTCTGCGTGGATATTATGAACTATCGTATTTGTTCAAGTTCTATTTAAATTTTAAATAGAAGGAATTTTTATTTAGTCGACAGAAATATCTTTGGTAGGAATGGTAAAAACAGACAGGAATATTATTCCTGAATAAATCAACTCAAAACTTATAATATTTTGCTCTCCATAAAAATATATCCTGTCAAAATTATACAAATTCAAATATGAACATGCTGCATAACAAAACCTGGAAATATAAATAAAATGTGTTCTTTTCAGCAATAACAAATCAAATCATTCAGTTGTCTTTGCTCATATGTCATTTTAGAGCTGGACGCCTGGCATCTTTTTTTGGCCACAAGTTCGTTTCTGTTTGGTGTGAGGTTCTGTGTTGTGGAGATTCTCAGGATGGATTGCAGGTGCTCATCAGTGAGGCGACTCCTGTGTGCTGTTTTGTTAGTCTTTATCACTGAGAAGAGCTTCTCACACAGATATGTGCTACCAAACATGCACAAGGTTCGAGCCGCATGTAGACGGACTTTTTTTGTTCTTCAAAGTCACCAAAGCGCCGTGCAAACTCAGTGCGCTCAGTTTATCAGCAAAGTGCGTATTTGGGAACACCGTAGTGACAACTTGGTTTAACATTACTTGGCAACAGGGTTGCACTGGTGCATTTGTGTCTCCCATAAAAGCAGCTTCACTTGAAATCACTTTGTGATTGTGCACGGGTTAAAACGTCCGCTGAAGTGTCAGATTCTTATTTAATTCTTCTGCTTTCTGTATCTTCTGCATTGCATTCAGGTTACCCTGTATTTTGTCTCATAGTGCCGTCTTAGATTAAATTCTGTAATTACAGCCACATTAGCTCCACAAATGAGACACACGGGTTCAGTAAACATATACTCAGCCTCCCATCGGTTTTTAAAGGCTCTATTTTCAGAATCAACTTTTCTCTCCAGCATCGTGTGAGCTAGCTTCACAATAACTTGCAGCATCATAAGCTAGACTTGATTAACGTGGTAAGTGTTCGGCAAGGCAGCTGAAGCGTTGCATTGCATTATGGGATCTGTAGTTTATTGTGTTACCAGCGCTTCATATACCCGGGCCATTAATAACAATAATACAGTATATAAAATGATCTCGGGCGGATATAATTACACTGGCCGGATGTGGCCCGGCCCTTGAGTTTGACACATATGGACTAAATAGAACTTGAAAAGATATATTTTTTCAAATGTGATCGCGCAATTCAGATAGAGTTGACGCGCACTACAGCCTGCATGCCTCAATAAGTCATCCTCCCTCGCTCTTACTTTTTACCGCTCATCTAATGAATACACTGAGTATGGCTTTACCAAAACAATCATTGATGGCGAATAAAGTATCCATTATTCGAGTATGTAGTTCGGGATATATATATACATATATATATATACCCGCATGATCGCAGCGAGAAGTAGTGTGTTAAAAAGCTAGAAAAGAAAAGGGAACATTTTAAAAATAACGTAACATGACTGTCAATATACAGTATTTGTTTTGTGAGTGTTACTGAGTGTTGCTGTCATCAAGGATTTGATTATCATTATTTCTTTCAATCAGGTTCGTATTTGTAGGATGTGTTGTGTTCAAGTTACATTCCGTGTTTGTCAATCGTTGTAAAGATGACAGGTTTCATTCATCGATTCGTTTCTTACTGCATCAATAAACAGCTCGTCTTCTTCTTTATCTGAGACCTGACACACTGCATGCACGGGTTTTTTTTACACTGTCTTCCTTTAGCGGGACATTGACTTTTTCCACCGTGTGCTTTGTTTCCGCAGTAGCTGGATTTATGAATATGCTTGTATCAGACGCTTCATATTTTTTGCTGCCTTTTCAATTGTGTAATTCGGTTTTGTTCAGCTCTTTGGAACTGTTGCTTTTTATCTGTGCACTGCGCCAGTTCACGTGAGCCACTCGGTGTACATGCATCGAAGGTTCCCAGCTGTGCTGGTGCCATCTCGTGCTATGTCCATGGCTGTATTTAATGTTACCTTAGTCCTGGCACTTAAAACTTTCTCTCGCAGTTTCGCTGAGTTTGTGTCAAACACCACCCTGACCATCTCATCTTCCTCTCCATAAGCACAGTCCTTCACCCGTGAATATTTACCCGTGGCAGTTTGCTATTGGATTGCCGCTGACGGACGGCCTTATATGGGCAGGCACTAAATTACAAACGCCAGCGACAGCCTGTCTATGAACTTAATTTAAAGTGTAGGTTTACATCGTGCTTTGTTTCCGAAGTAGCAGAACTCATGAATATGGTTGTATATGTCACTCGCTCGCTTCTTATTGTTTCGCTGCCTTCTCAATTATATAATGCATGTTTTCTTCAGCGCTTTTTGGGGCTCTTCCTGGTTTTCTACGTACTGCGTGATTACGTGGCATGCATGATGATGTCACATGAAACTCCGCCCCCACGGGTTTCAAGCTCATCTCCATTACAGTAAATGGAGAAAAACAGCTTCCAGTTATGACCATTATGCGTAGAATTTCGATATGAAACCTGCCCATCTTTTGTAAGGAAGCTGTAAGGAATGAACCTACCAAATTTCAGCCTACACGGGAAGTTGGAGAATTAGTGATGAGTCAGTCAGTCAGTGAGTGAGTCAGTGAGGGCTTTGCCGTTTATTAGTATAGATGTTTTTCACTTCGATTAAATAATTTATTGCAGCAGTACTCAGGGGCGGCTCTAGGCTTGTGGTGGCACTGGGCAGAGGAAGAATCGGTGGCTCCTTCGCCCGCCAATGTCATGCACAGTGGATGGCCACGTCCGTTGCAGACACTGCATAGCCGCCTCGTGCTCATGACACAAGCATTTAACTTTTGCCGAAATTTGTCGCTGCATTTTTTGCTGTGTTTTTATTTTATCTTTCTGTTTTATATTCAATATATATTGGCGTAGCCGCCCCAAGAGTCCTTGCTTTTCTTTCCCCAAGTAACCGATCGCCATACAGTCAGCTCTGTAATAGAAGTTAAGCCATCTGTAAGCTTAGCGCCGATTCTTCAAAACGTTTAAAGAATATTGAAATATCGTCGTAGTACATGTTTAATTATTCTATCCTTAGCGACACTACCAGGAAGAATATAGATTATTTAAATGAAGTTAAAGTTTTATCTGTATAATTTAACAAACATATTTTGCTGCATTTCACCTTATAAATGATCTCGTCATCATATGTAAATACGCGCTTTATAAAGTGGCTCAGGTTGTGCGATATTATAACTGTAGTGCAAGTTTACAGTGAGGTGATTGTACTTATAAGTCCTAACAGTTCTACAAGGAGCGCTTGATTGAGTGCGTTTATAGTTCTTGGGATTAAACTGTTTCTGAACCGCAAGGTCTGTACAGGAAAGGCTTTAAAACGTTTTGCCGTGGCTGAGACAGCGTGTCCTTAAAGCTGTATACTGATAATTCTCTTTCCGATCAGCTGCTGCTGTGATTCACACTCAGATACAGTGATATAAATACTCAGAGTCGTGTAGTGAGAGGAATATGGAAAAAGATGATCCGCTGTGGCAACTCCTAACGGGAGGAGCTGAAAGAAGACGGAGTAGAAGAAGTGAGAGTAACAACGCTAAAGCAGTTATGGTATTTGGAATACTATGGCTGTTCCCTGGACCATTATATTGTTACGAGTTAATTACAATCAGATGCATTACACTAATAAACAATATGCGGTTAGTTTCTGTGTATTTATAAAGCCGCGTCAGGAAAATAAGGAGTAACCACACAGGAACAGTAGCACTGCTTTGACGCTGGGTGCCGCCAGTCTGCAAAACCGAGCGGAGAACTTGCGTACGACAAGGTATGAGGTACCGTGGAAAAGTGCGTGGATATACGACAAGTGTAGGTTTTATACATCGCGATTTGAACGTGGAAAAGTTCTTACGCAATATTTCTGTGCGTACGCACCGTTTATACATGAGGCCCCAGGGCTGCAGAGGGTGGCCGCCCAAAGTTTAAAGGGACATTGGGAGACGTTTTATCAGGTTACCAGTTTTATTTTCTTGGCCGCCAGTTTAGGGGATGTGTTGGTCTACTGCGTAATAACTCAAGAAGGCTGGCCACAGATCTCGGCCTGCACGTTCTTTAATTTGTGTTCTCCAGGGTCTTGTTGGGTTTGACCTGAGTGCTCAGGTTTTTATGCAGGTTAAATTAACTGAAGACGTTAAACAACAACAATAACGTTTATTTTTAGAACACATTTTCATACAAATGTCAGGGCTCAAAGTGCTTTAAATGATGAAGAAAGAGAAAAGAGAGACAAAATAAATCAGAATTATAATTAGGGAACACTAATTAAAATAGAATAAAAGTAAGGTCCGATGGCCAGGGAGGACAGAAAAAAAAAAAACTCCAGACGGCTAGAGAAAAAAAAAAAATCTGTACGGGGTCTGAGGCCACGAGACCACCCAGCCCCCTCTAGGCATTCTACCTAACATCAATGGACGATGATGAGATGACGTGTGTGTGTGTGTGTGTGTGTGTGTGTGTGTGTGTGTCCCTTCCATGACAGTCCCTACTTTGTATCTGACAATGCTGGGTGACGTCGATTGTCTTGATGAACTGGAGTTTGCTTTCTCTTCATCGTTAAGCTCTCCTCTTTTGAGTACTTTCTGTCTGTGGTGCCCCTCCATGACAACAGAGGGTGGCATATTGTGATGTCAGCTGCTCCATCAGGGCATATTTTAAGGTTATGAGAGTAAGCAGGAAAGGGCGCTGAGTGTTGTTGTATTTTTATGTGTCCCTCAGGTTTGAAACTAGAAATGGTTCACTTTAAGCTCTAATGCCCACTTCACCCTTTTGCGTTTGCAGCTGGTGTGTCTTTGAGATATCGACTTTCAATTCTCAGCTTGGATGGATTGGATGCACAAAAGAAAAATCTGATTCTTCAGAAGGTTTGTGTTTTCTTGTGATGTTTTAAACATTTTGTGAGCAGTCATCGGCTTTGTCCTGTTGTGGTCACTGGGCATACGATTGACCTAAAAGTATTTTTGTTTGTTCTTCTCCATTTGGTATTAAATCGCATACTACCATTTTTAATTATAATCAAACATATTCCTCTATTCTTTTAATCTAAAATATATTTATAATGTTAAATAAATGTTTGTCCTGATTTCTCCTAGATAAACACAGTTCTTCAGGGTGAATTTGATAAAAACTCCTTTTCTGCATCCTGGACCGAAGAGTAAACTACAAACTCTCTGGGGTCTCTTTGAGGCCTACGGCACACATGGTGCTAATGTTCATGTCCTGCTTTGCTTCCTTTAATGTCACAAAATCTAGAAAGTGTGACAAACTGAGAAATTTAAAACGTGCTCTGGATGGACCTTACTTCTACATACTTCTGACCATTAAGAACTACTTCACTGTAACACGATGGTTAATCATTCTCAGATGTTGTGTGGAACATCTCGTCTCTTCTGGTTTGTGGAGCCTTCAGGAGCTGAACAGCACTGGCCGTGCCAACAGCTATAATTAACGGTGTGAATGAAGCACAAACTTTCCAAATCTCCCAACTTAATCTTCCAACTTGCAGAGCCATCTGAGACTGGAGCCTCGATTCAAGAGAGTGTTGGCATGTTGGGCTCTGATGGTTTTCTGATTTCTTTTTTTATGCCTTATAATTGTCTTTGACAGCTAGAAGAGTTTGTCCAACTGCTTTCTGGAAGACCTTTCACATTTTCTCTTTTTACAAACAATCACTACAATCAAGAATAAATGGGTGAAGTCCCTCACATTTTGTAGTGATGTGACTAAGCTCACCCTCGTGATGACATAAATTAACTCGATTTTTCCTTTTCTGCAGTATTAAATGATGAGTTTGGGAAAATTTCATGATTAATAATATTTTAATAAATCTTTTTCTTCTCATCTTGTGTTTTGCATTTTTATTGGGCTGAAATGGTGTTCAGCACCTGACACTAAGTCCTCAGAAACTAGATCAGAAAAATGAAAAAATATGAAGAAAATATATTCTGTGTCATTTTTATTAACATAATACAGTTATAAAAACACCAAAATTAGCAATAATTTGGACTGTAGGCATATTCTGTTTATGTTAATGGGGGTCCATCCATCTGTTTCCTGAGCTTTTCTATGGAACCAGATACGTGCCAAAGGGACATGTGGCACACATGGTGACAAATGTAGAACCGTCAATCAATGACATTCAGACTCACAGAGACACCAAGAGGACTGCCAAGTAAACTGAAGCTGCAGACTCATGAGGTAGCAGTACTGACCAGTGTGCCAGCCATCATTAATACAGAATGAATTAAAGAAGTGTGATGTGGCAGTGATAGACTGGCATGTCACAGAAATAAGATGGGGTTAGTAGACTGTAAGAAGAACAATCGTTAGGCAGTAGAAGGTTTGGGTACCAGACAGTAATCCCTGTTCAATTATCAGTGATGGAGAAATAGATAAACAAAAAAACACTCAGTGGTGCTAAGAAAATGGCGAGGAGCTGCTCCATCCTTCTCCACATCAGGATCCCTATTGAATTTCTACAGCCAGTGACCCCGCAGTTTTTACACCAGTGCCCTGAAAGAGCTGGGGCTTCACTGTGGAAGTGGGAACAACAACAACAACATTTATTTCTATAGCACATTTTCATACAAACAGTAGCTCAAAGTGCTTTACATAATGAAGAATAGAAAAATAAGACACAATAAGAAAATGAAATAAGTCAACATTAATTAACATAGAATAAGAGTAAGGTCCGATGGCCAGGAAGGACAGAAAAAACAAAACAAAAAAAAAAAACTCCAGACGGCCGGAGAAAAAAAATGAAGTCTGCAGGGATTCCAGACCATGAGACCACCCAGTCCCCTCTGGGCATTCTACCTCACATAGAACTGGTCACTTGTCATCCAACTGGTCAGCTTCTGAACTGCGGACACAAAAGGAGATGCTGTGAGTAACAGTGCCACCTCTCCACTCGGGCTGGTACTGCCTGCCTTACCAGACCCCTGAAGATGTCCCTGAGGCCCACATGTTTAACAATTCATTAATACTTTAGGAGACATTACACCAACGTTTCCTAAAACCTTCTCAGTGTACTTTTTGGGATTAACGAGCACAATGCCAACAACGTGCAGTCAGTTTTGATGCCTGCATTCAGTGTGACAGACAAACTCGGGTTGACAAAAACTTTAATTCACAAAGAAATTGTTGTTTTGTAAAGTAGTCAGCATGTCAAGCGACTGTAAAACTCATCTTCACTAACGTATCTCACGTACCTGCAGATGCTGGTGGCCCATCCACTACTTATCTTGAACCCCTAAAAAAAGCTTTGTAGTGTGTTGTATTAACAGGGGAAGAACGACGACCCACAGCGGCTGCCATCTACGGTGCACAATCTTCAGAGGATTTACTTACTCACTGCCATCCAACAACTTAAAGTGTAGGGGCAGCTCAGTCAGCGTAACGAGACCATTCAGCCCATAGTGCTTGTTGGTTAGTTCAGATGTCTTATCAGGGTTGTTTTAAAAGTTCTGTTTTTAATTCAACTCCATGTCTTGGTAGTTTGTTCATTTGCTAATTCCCACAGCTTTTTGTGTGACGAAGTGCTTTGAGCCATAAATGCACCGCTACTTAATCCCAGCTGGCATCCTTAAGTATGTGGCTTATTCCTTTGAGAAATTAGAAGACTTCAGTGTTTGTGTATGTTTTCAATTATAGTATCGGCACACATTTTCAATTAAAAAAGAAAATGTTTCCAGTGTCACGTTGTTGCTCAGAATAAAACCATTTCACTATTTAATCATGAAAGGAAAAACACAATCAGCTGGGCATATAAAATAAATAAAGTAGCAATGAATAATATTATGTGTGATTAAGTTAACAGTTATTGCTATAACCACATATATTATGGTATATGCATGTGAGCTTTTATAAATGACAAACGGCATGTTGGCCAATCACTAGACAGTCTGCAGCAGCAGTCCTCCTGGCTTTCTGGGGTCTTTTGTAAATAAAATCAATGCCACATTATGTAGGTTCTAGTTATTGGGAATGTCAAACTTGACGACTGCGCTGCTGATCTCATTGACAGACCAACTCAATTTACACAACTGAGAATCACTGGCCATGTCACATTTACCAACCATATGCCATCCTCCCAGCACAGTCCTGTGTGCCACCAATAACGAGCTACCTGAGGTAGCTGGTGCTGTATGAAGGGTTCATAGTTACAATGATTTTATCCACAATCTCTACTCTTTTTCTTTTTTCATTGTCTCATGACATTAGACAGATGGGCTTCTCTTCTGTTTGCGAGTACCTAAACACAAGCTCATTGTTTCTTGTCACCGCATTTTATGCTTTTTTGCTTCTGGGATGAGCTGTCATTGGCTGTCATCTCTCATGCACACAAGCCCACCTGAACAATAAAGACAAAATCAAACTTGTTTGAGGGGCGTATGGTGGACTAGTTGAAGTTGGTCACTGAGAATGTCACATCTGATGACTGCCATCTGCCTCTGACTCCCTAAGATTATGTAAATGAAGGCTATGAATGAAAATTGCTGGAAAAGTCATCAATGTGACATGGCCTTAATCCAACAGAAAAAAGAGGCATCATTTCAGGTGAGTTTATACTTGATTTATTTAGCTAACTAAAATAACTGGAGTGCTGACAGTTGTCTGTGTTCTTCTTAATCACACGTACTGAAATAATGGTGGTGAAATAAAAGTGTGACATTTTTTTCAGTGATTATTGTCTGGTTGTCCACAGGAGACAGACAGTAACTCACAATCGTACAGCAACATTCAACAGTATCAGGAAGAGCAGCAGGAGAGAAGTTTTTAGGGTAAAAAACGATGATAATGCAGTCAAGTGTGAACTGGAGGTGACAAGCAGAGATTCCCACCTGTGTTTATAAGCACTGCTGATAATCATGTGGTCTTTCACGTATAAAAGAACAAAAAAGTTATCATCTCTTTTTCTGAATAAAATGTTACCGAGTTATAACAACATGGCGCTCTGCAGTGCAGCTATTTAGGAAAAGTCAAGGGAAGACAGGAGCCTGACGTGAAGACAGAAAAGATCATTAAAAGTCTAAAAACACAAAACCCACTGGAGTGGAAGAAGACGCTTGCAGTGTTCAAATGCTGTAGCCTGATCTGGTGTGGTGCTGAAGGGGTTCTTTAAGTATTTATCTAAATAAAATAAATCGGACACTTTAGGCACTGATCAGTCTGAAGTGAGGGTTTATTGTTAGACACACAAACAGCCTACGCCCTGCTAGGGTCCTGCTGCACCTCCCGAGAGGCGTGTGTGCTCCTAGCATGGAGCAGGCTGCTTTAATAAGTTCACACATAAGTCATCATGTATCTCCTAACGAGTGTCATTTCTCTGAAAGAACAAAATGATCTCAAAACTAACAGGAAGGATACTTCTGAAACAAACATCATAGGCAGCTTTGCTAGAACAAACCACAGAAAGAAAATTAAGAGTCTGAACGTTGCTGTTGCGTTATTTTCATAAATCAATGTATAAATAAGCTAAGGCAATAGATAGAAATAAGCAGCGATGAGCTAATACAATTATGGGCTCAAATAAAATATAAGCCAAGATTGCTGTGTGGTTCAAAATACAATTTAACACCCCAGAACTTCACCAAACCCTACACACCCCCCTTGTTGGCCTCTGTGTCCAAAATATACACAGAAACAGATTGATCCCTCGGACATTCTCAAAACAGGTCAATCGGAGGGTAAGGGTGGGAAGAGTGAGGAAGGGGGGTGCATTTAAAATATTTTAACCTCAGGGAACTCCGTTGATTACTTAACCATATACAGACAGACCTCTAAGACCCCAGGCTGTTAACAGCAGAACACAACAATAATAAATATGATTTGAAACGTTTTCCACAACCAATCAATAATCCATGACAACCAGTCCATTATGCTAGAATCAAGTTTAAGGTCAAATACAGGAGAATTTGAATTAGTTGCAATCTTTTGGATGTGGTTGGCTAAAAATGAAATGTTGGTTCTCATATCAGTAATGCAGGTGCAACATGAAGCTCCCAGTACAGGACAGAAGGCCCACTCAGACTCCACTCTCATATCACAGGCCATTTGCTTCTGAAGAGCCACCGTCCTAATAGCAGTCATTTCATCCGGCATTTGACTCAAAGTATTACAGTAGATGTGCCATTGGCAGCAAACTGTTTGGGAACTGGTGTAGCCTTCCATTCAATAGAAATCATCTCTCTCTTTGCTCCTTTGAGTCTGTAATGGGGTGACTGTGACTAAGGAAAGCCAGAATGGAGAGTCATATGCAGAAAGAGACAGGCCAAATATAACAAGTGCTGCACCACCCTTTGGACAACAACAGATATGCCTATTTGCCACATACTAAATAAGTTCAGAGCTACTGGAGCTGAAGACCAGGCAAACTCGTTCCACGCAAATTCGTCAGGAGTTAGATGTCCATTAAGTTCATCAAACTTCTCATTTCATTCACCAGTAAAGTTCAAGGCAACAATCAAGAAGGAACAGTCAATCCTGCCCTTTCCATGGAGTAACAGGGCATAGGGTAGTTCGTTTTTCAGCTCAGATGAATATATAAAGTTCATAAAGTCCCAGTTTATCAAGGGTTAACCTTACTAATTACTGGAAGTGTGATCAAAGTAACATTAAAGATCAAAGCTAGAATGAGCTCCTTGCCTTTATAATTTATGCATTATAATTCACAAACTCACTTGTCCCCACTTTTTTGTTCCCTAAAACAATACCAATTATTATCATAGTCTACAGATTTATGTGTGTCTGCATTAGCACAGTGATAGAGCCATATAACTAAACCTAGGAGGAGAAGGACAAAAATGCTTGTACAAACCACTTAAAACGACAGCATCGAAACAAGAGAATAATGTAAATGGGTATTAAATAGCCCTCCCTGTATGTATCCTTCTGTTATGCCAACAGTTGTAATTTTTTAGCTTATTTAAATTTTTCAGATTAAGTATTACTTTAAACTAACTAACATTATTAACTTATAGTATTGCTCTAATGTTAAAGTAGGCCTCAAAGTGTGTCTCGTCCTGCTGTTAAGGTCACGGGACCCACCCATTAGGATTACATCTCGAGGTTTACTTGATCCTCGGACTGAGTGGCTTCTCCCTCAGCCTCTGGGTCATCTCTCTTTCTTCTCTCTCTTCTCAAGAGGCAGCTACAACTTGAGGCTGAAACTTGAAGCCGTTTCAATAAATGGAGGATGTCACACATGTGCACTTCGTAGTCAGCCAAAGGGACCAGGAAACAACAATTCCATGCCAGGCCAGGGGGCGGTGGGGTGCACTGAAACTTTCTCTTTTCTCTCCGCAGACCTAACATGAGTAACCCATCCTGTCCTGGCCCTGAGGATGTCACTTCCTGTCCCGGCCCCGAGGATGTCACTTCCTGTGAACCAGTTATAAAAACCCCTCATCCTCCATACTTAGACAGTTTTGTTTTGGACTCTAACCAGTACACATTGTACTCTACTTTAAAACCTTTTGCAACCAGGGAAACTATATGGGTGGCTGCCCCAAACCTCCGTTGTGTGTCCGGCTGTTTCTTTCAGAAGGTTTACTTTGTAAACTGTCTGATTATACTTGGGGGGGGAAAACATCCAGCAGCAAGATGAGTGGATCCAATTAGGACTGGTGTCTCTTCTAGTTATTATATTATTGTGCAGAAGGTAAATCATCCGCTGGTAAAGCAAACTTAAGAATGTTGTCATTAGTAAACAATATTGCAATATTCAACTCTAATTCATGAAAGTGTTGCAAAATCCTATAGGAGACGGCACGACTTTCATACCAGTCATACTATTAGTAATAATGTTATTAGAATTACTACTTGTCTCTTGACCAACTTGTCTTTAATGATCAAAGTGAATTCTGAAGGTGATAAGCATAATGTGGATGTTTCCATTCATTGTACCCATTGTGTTCAAAAAAGACCCCTCAATAAAAAAATGTGCTTCAGATGACACCCAGTTCTACTTTTCTTTTAGGTCAAATGAAGTTTCTCTGATGTTGTTTTTAATTAGTTGTGTTAGTGAATTAAAGGAGTGGATGGATGAGAACTACTTGACTTTAAACAGAGATAAAAGAGAGTAATGACGCTGATCACAACAATATTAGGTCATCATTTAACTTGTTTGATGTTCTCTTTGACTCTAGCATGTCATTTAAAGTGCATATTACAAAGTTGTCCAAATCATGTTTCGTCCATCTTAGAAATGTTGGGAAATTAAGATGCTTTTTAAATAAACAGGATTCTGAGAAATTAATTCATACATTTATCTCTAGTAGGATTGACTACTGCAATGCGGTGTTCACTGGATGTTCAAACTGTTCTTTATTCAGCCTCCAGTTAATCCAAAATGCTGCTGCAAGAATCATTACAAGAACAAGAAAATATGAACACATAACCGCAGTTCTTAAATCCTTAAACTGGCTCCCGGTTAAGTTTAGGGCAGATTTCAAAATCCTCCTTTTAACGTATAAAGCATTAAATGGCCGAGGTCTGGCTTACTTGTCTGAACTTATCATGACTTACAAACCTGAGCGCACATTAATGCTTATGATTCCAAGGAATAATAAAATAACAGTGGGAGGTCGAGCTTTTAGTTACAGGGCTCCTAAACTGTGGACTGGTCTGCCTGCTATTATAAGAGATGCCCCTTTGGTCTCAGCTTTTAAATCCTGCTGAAGACTCACTACTTCAGTTAAGCATATCCTGACTAGAGCTGCTGATTAACTGTACAGACTGCATCTCTGTTGTCAGTCATTAGCACTAAAACATAAGTAACATGATAGTTATAATTGGATACTAACCCTCACCTATTGTGTTTCTCTTCTTGGTACTCAAATGTGGCACTTGGTGCCATAGCCCACCTGCCAAGTTGTTTTGCCTGCCTAAGATCCTCCTCATGGAGGATTGCTGAAATCATGGGAAAGAGGGGTCCTTTCATCGGATTGGCTAGCCCAGCACTGTTTCAGCTGTGGAATGGCCAAATAGGGAAAGGCAGCTTGATGGCTGAGGTCTCCAGGACTCTAAACAAATCCAAATCATATTATGTGATGTCGTCCACTGTTAAATTGTGCAACGTACTTCTAAAATTTTTATTTTGATACTATATATATTGAGGATTTGTTCTGTTCTGTGTATTGTATTGTATTGACCCCCTTTTTCTTTTTAACACCCACTGCACACCCAACCTACCTGGTAAGGGTTCTCTCTTCGAACTGCCTTTCCCGAGGTTTCTTCCATTTTTTTTCCCTACTGGAGTTTTTTTTGAGAGTTGTTCCTTGTCTTCTTAGAGAGTCAAGGCTGGGGGTCTGTCAAGAGGCAGGGCCCGTTAAAGCCCATTGTGGCACTCCTTGTGTGATTTTGGGCTATACAAAAATTAATTGTATTGTATTGTATTGTATTGTATTGTATAATGCATAATAACAAGAAAAGTTACAATTCCGACTTTCTGAAACAGACACCGTAAATGTAGGCATTTCAGTCTATAATTTACGAGGCACATGAATGTATTTTAGAATGAAGTCTGTATTGAGTTAAGAGCAAAGCTACATGTTATTCTAAATGGCACCTCAAACAGCACTTAACAAAAAACAGTCAAATGACTCTAAACATGGAAATGAAACGCTTATCTAATGGTGCCAACAACAAAGGTTCAGAGTGTCCTGCCGTTTGTTTGGAAGGTGCTAATTGGCTGAAACTGTTCATGGTGGTTTGTCCTAAAAGGTAAATGGTGTTAACGGCACTCAGAAATGACAACACACAATGAAACATGCTGGACAGTTTATGTCATGCTCTCCTAAAATGTGCACTCAATAAGACCTTGGATCAGTGATCTTTCTA
This sequence comes from Polypterus senegalus, assembly GCF_016835505.1. Taxonomy (NCBI): domain Eukaryota; kingdom Metazoa; phylum Chordata; class Cladistia; order Polypteriformes; family Polypteridae; genus Polypterus; species Polypterus senegalus. Next base: position 1,561,336 of record NC_053154.1, on the reverse strand, counting down.
CACCTTTGCTTTCAAAAACTCAGATGTGACATTTAGTGCCCTTTGCAGTGAGACTCTGTTTTGTCTTGGTAGACTAATATTTTACTCTCCTTTCCCCTTTTGTATTATTAATGTGTAGCCTTTGTCAGAATGCCTCAAATCTCACAGACTTACCCTGTTTATAAGGTATTGTAGTAAAAAACTTCTCCCCACCTTCCCTTGCACATTTATAACCTCAGGCAATTAGGTGTAGTAAAAGACAAGCAGGAGTTAAGTTACAATTTAAACAATGTATTATTAATAATCTTAATAAATAATAACAATATGCAAAGTACATTTGAATATTGGCAACCAAACAACCTGATAAATGGTGATGTGTAGTTTCAGGCGGCACACAGACTTGTTAGTTACTTAAAATGTCTCTAGTTACTGTAAGTTTTCATTTGTGGTCAGCTTCCTTCAGAACAGGCTGCATGCCTGTCTCAATATGCTGCCAAACTGTGCTCTTCATTGTGTTGTCCTTTTCAGTTCATGGTGTGTGATGGTCTTTCATCAGTTTGGTAAGAGAGAGAGAGAGGTAAAGCAAGCAAATTTATAGATGTTCTGTCCAACCCCTACAGCCAATAGGACATTGTGGTACTTAAAAGCTTCTGATACAAGCCAATTCCAAACAGCCATACTTCAGACCAATGGGAGGACAGAATACCTTCACACCTGCCCTCCAAACCACATGCTAAGGTAAAGCTTGGCAGTTAGGCAGCCTGGCTTTCCTGTGAGGGATGACTGGGAGACTTTAGCAGAGAAATATTAACCAAACTTGTTAGAGGCACTTCACCTTAACCCTGTCGTAAAATTACAAAGGGACTCATTCCTAAAAGGCGGGAAGGCGTTATTAAACCATTGCTGTTATTATCAATAATGTAACACTAATATTAAATTGCTTTGTCTAAGTTACAAATAAAGACATGCAAAATATTTATCAACTTGCATGCAAAATTCCACATCAGTACAGACTCTTAACAAGTTCTTTGTACTTTTAATTTTGACACTAAGTATCAGACAAGGGAAATCACATCACAGCCTCAATAGCGATCACGAATTGTTTCAGCGACTATCTGGAATGTTGATACACTCAGTCACTAAACTTTATCGACTGAGTGTATAATGTCAGTACAAATTACAAAATATCACTAAATGAATGATCGTCTAATGTTGGTAATAATTTACGGGGCAATAGCTTAACAGAAGCTCGTTCGACCTCTCAGTACTCCGTCGACCTTTCAAAGCACAGATCTGATGAAACTCTGCCTCTGTTTCAGTCCAACTGCACAAGTCACCCCAACTTTTGAAATGTGTGCGACATTTAATTTGAACAGCGCACGTCAGCTCAGCATCTCGAACTTCAACCTCACGTTTCATTTGAATTGTGCATGTCACTATCAGGTTTCAAAAATTGTCAGCTGAAACAATTTGAGATGACTTAGTGTCGAGAAAAAAAAACTGGAAATTATACATGTTACAAATGTTCATTAGCAGAATGCATGCTGATGCAAAAAAGAGCTTTAGCTTTAAAAATCTAAAGGAAAAGCATTAAGGACCATCAATGTTTGTAAAATCCGTTCATTTGTAAAGACCTCTGGCAGTATGTAACATGGAATCATTTTATTTTATATATTTTTCTGCTTTGTATGTATTATTGACCTATTAATAAAGTATTATTCAATAAAAAGACATGACTCAGGACACGGTGCTCACCACGATATTCATAAATGTTCCACTTTTGCCTCTCTTCATTATTATCACCAATAACGACGTATCAAAAGTAAATGTGTGCCTAATTTTTGCGTATAACAAAACTAAAGACTTGACTGCCGATTTCAGTTGTTTTTATGGCTAACAATACTCAGACTTAGTAAATTGCCATTCAGGGGTCTAAATATTAAATCAGTCGGGTGGGATTTGAGCTTACTTTGGCCAACATGGGATGGCGCGAGTGACTGGCACTGTGCTTATGTAACTGGGAGATGAGCTGTGAATGGCACAGCCAGGAGGACCCTGACAGTCTGGGCCTTTAAAGATTGGGACACCGCTGGCCAAGTCCAATGCTTTTTTGAAAGCAGGTCCAGATGAGCTCCTTGCTGCCACAGCACTTTAGTGGATCTTCATGCTGAGTTCTCGTTTAACCACAGAGGCGTCTACAGTGGCTACTGTTGAGGGTCCAGGGCGCCGTTTCTGTTTCAGTGACAGTTGTAATCAGTTATGCAGCACGTGCTTTTAATCACAGTAGATGTCACCTCCAGAGTGTAGACCACTGAATACTAACAGTGCCCACCTTGAAGTGTCCTGTGAGTGTGATAGTGTACTGGTGACAGCATCTATGTCCAGACTGCCAGTTTGAAATTAGAGTCCAGCAGAGTGAATTCTGCCTGATCTGCCACTCTGGGTTTGTTATCACCCTTTACAATGGCAGGACGCATAGATCTGAAGTGACAATAATAGAAGATGGATGATTGTAAATATGTGACCTACTGTCCTCACATCTGGTGACAACTCTAAGTGGGAATGATCTTGGAACAGAAGAGAACAGAGATCACCTGTATGATCCCTCCATAGTATCTCTCTAAATGAATTTAGGGTTCTAAACACCTAATCAGGATCTTTTCATTTAGGTGACACTTTTATCACCTCCTGGACTTGAACTCTCGTCTGAAGTTCACACAGATTATGAAAATCAAAAACTGTAGTCAGTCAAGCCAGTAGAAAACACAAGAAGCATTTGTGACACATTTGACCGTGTTGGGGTCTCAGACTTAAATGAGTTTGCCTATTTTATGTCAAAGCAGAGGGTTGAGCCTTTTGTTTCCGTCTACTTGGTTTTAATTAAGCTAGAACAAACAAATCATTTCTGGAGAAACCACGAGGCCTTGTTTTCAAATTTTTATTTTTATTTTTTTAAACCTAAAAAAATTGGGACTGTGGAAACCCAAACAACAGTCAGGTAAAGGAGATCTCAAGAAAAGATGAGGACCAATAGTTATATTGAGAGAAAGAGAATTTATAAAAGGGGGACATTTATTAGAAGAGCCAGGGCACCATGAAGAAGGTGTGTTATTTTGCTTAATTCAGACTCTTGTTTGTTGTACGGGACGCTCCGACTGTTGGCGTGAGTTACATGTTTTAGTCATCAGAAGCCGCTGATGAATCCTTCTCGTCACTGTTCATCCTTAAATCAAAGTTTAACAGAATGCCATTGAACTTTAAGTAACATTAATATAGATGGCCAGGAGATGTCACTAGAGAGCTGAGCGTCAAATGCTTCAGAATCTCCACACACATCCGACTCGATTGCTTCAAGTGTTTGGGTGCTTCGCGGTGCCTCACGTTGCCATCACTGCTCTTGCAGAGGAGCCTGCAGGGAGGTTTGTGAAGCCAGGAGTTAGAAGACTGCAATCCCAAGGGACTCAAAGCAATTGCTTGAGCTGCGGGACTGAATTTCAGCATTACGGGCTTTCAACGCTCATGGGCAGGTGGGAGCAGGATTCTGGGAAATGAAAGTGAAAATGAAACGTATAACAGAAGGTATCTTCATTCAAAATTGTATACATGTAACATGCAGCCAAAGATTACATTTTGGATTTGGGATTTCAAGACAAAGATGATCTCTGGCAAAAGGAAGTGGGCTACTAACTTGAAGGTTGCTAGTGGCAGTGACGTCCTGGCAGTAATGGAAGGAATGTTACTCTGCTGGGCCCATGAGCGAGGCCCTTAACTCGTAATGGCTGCAGGGGTGCTGTACAAATAGCCGGCCCTGCTCTCTGTACAAGAAACTGTATATAGCAAATAAAAGATTAAAAATCACTGTAAGAAAATCAATAAGAAAGTGACTTTCCAAATCTCCTCAGAATGGGATAGTGGAGGTCCCAGAAGGCAGTGATTAGCCGGCGTCTTTGGATTCAGAGACAATGGACAGTTTAAGAGTAAAGCTGGGTACACCAGAATCATTGGAAGCACAGCCAGAACGCCCAGCTGGTAAACTTACCACCCCACCATCTGCTCCATCCGCAGAACGGGCCTGATGTGTTTGTGGAGCAAAGACCCCGTGTGCTGAAGAGCCACGTTCTGTTCTTAACACTAGAATTACCAGAGCCTACGAAAAAACTCGTAAATTCATCCCACCTTAAATCGCTTCTTAAAATCGTTCACAGCTCTCCACCAGCGTCTTTTGTCATCTAAATGTGCTGATAAAATCAGGCTACAAGCAGCCAGCTATTCCATCCCTCCACCGACTTAGAACGTGCAGAAACTTCTCCCAGCTCAGGCCTTGATTGATTTTCTGGGAGTGAAATGAAGTTTTAGAGTGGAAATAATAGATCGTTGTTTGAACACACGCATTTCATGTCTGTTCCATTTCTACAGTAATCTGTGTAAACACATTGTTAAAACAGAAATGTTTTTTATATTCTACTAGTAGATGACAAAATGTAGGCATAAACTAAAGTCCAAATATCAAATAAATACTTTCACAAAAGGTGCAAATATAACACAACAATTGCGCTTTTATTCAAAAATATAACTGCAGAAGACCTGGGTTCGCTTCCCGGGTCCTCCCTGCGTGGACTTTGCATGTACTCCCCGTGTCTGCGTGGGTTTCCTCCGGGCGCTCCGGTTTCCTCCCACAGTCCAAAGACATGCCGGTTAGGTGGATTGGTGATTCTAAATTGGCCATAGTGTGTGCTTGGTGTGTGGGTGTGCTTGTGTGTGTCCTGCGGTGGGTTGGCACCCTGCCCAGGATTGGTTCCTGCCTTGTGCCCTGTGTTGGCTGGGATTGGCTCAATTTAGGGCAGATTTCAAAATCCTCCTTTTAACATATAAAGCATTAAATGGCCAAGGTCTGGCTTACTTGTCTGAACTTATCATGACTTACAAACCTGAGCGCACATTAAGACCTCAAGATGCCGGTCTGCTTATGATTCCAAGGATTAAAAAAAATAACAGTGGGAGGTCGAGCTTTTAGTTACAGGGCTCCTAAACTGTGGACTGGTCTGCCTGCAATTATAAGAGATGCCCCTTCGGTCTCAGCTTTTAAATCCGGCTGAAGACTCACTACTTCAGTTTAGCACACCCTGACTAGAGCTGCTGATTAACTGCACAGACTGCATCTCTGTTGTCAGTCATTAGCACTAAAACATAAGTAACGTGATAGTTATAATTGGAAACTAACCCTCACCTATTCTGTTTCTCTTCTCGGTACTCAAATGTGGCACTTGGTGCCATAGCCTACCTGCCAAGTTGTTTTGCCTGCCTAAGGCAAAGTCATCCCTGATGGAGGATCGCAGGAATTGTGGGAAACAGGGGTCCTTTTATCGGATTGGCGCTATTTCAGCCGTGGAATGGCCAAATGAGGGAGGCAGCTTGATGGATGAGGTCTCAGGACTCTAAACAAATCCAAATCATATTATGGGATATCATCTACTGTTTAATTCTGCTCCGTACTTGTAAAATTTTTATTTTTATACTGTATTGAGGATTTGTTCTGTCCTGTGTATTGTATTGTATTGTATTGACCCCCTTTTTCTTTTTAACACCCACTGCACACCCAACCTACCTGGTAAGGGGTCTCTCTTCGAACTGCCCTTCCCGAGGTTTCTTCCATTTTTTCCCTACTGGAGTTTTTTTGGGAGTTGTTCCTTGTCTTCTTAGAGAGTCAAGGCTGGAGGGCTGTCAAGAGGCAGGGCTTGTTAAAGCCCATTGCGGCACTTCTTGTGTGATTCTGGGCTATACAAAAATAAAATGTATTGTATTGTATTGTATTTATATTATGCCTTTCCCAAACTCCAAACACTTACATGACAATGCGCCTAATGTGTGTATTACACACTGTAGGGGATTGGCAGGTCGTTTTGAAACAATGCCACCTGCTGTTCTCACTGACCCTTCTTGTTACTCCCTCGTTTAAAACAATAAGTGGTTCTCAGATTTTGACTGTTGTATTTTTAAATATCATCAACTGTGATTTTCATCATTTTTGTTCTATTGTTGTAAACGTCAACTTACTTCCATGGCTTTATGTCCTTTGAAGTACAATACAATACAATACAGTTTATTTTATTTTTGTATGCTGGTGACTCCCCAGTTTTTTGGATGTCAGCTTTATGTTGCATGATGAAGATGAAGCTGTTTTGTCCAATGTCCCTGAGGCTGACTGGCACTTCTAAATGTGACAGGGACACACAGGCCCAACTCCTGGTACAAATTCTGTTTCCAGTGCACAAGCCTCTCACATGCATCAGACGAGAATAAAGACAGTACCCACTACATATACACTCATTTCTTAGCCAGTACACCAGACTGTCACACCTGTTACAGAGCTGGAACTGACTTGTACAGCCATTGTGACATTTACTAATTCACTTCCCATACTAAGAGCGGCAGCCACCGAAACTTTGCAGGCAGTGAAATGTAAAACTCCTTTAAAAGTACAATTCTACTCCTAATCCACTCAGGCACAGTAACAGCAGTTAATTCCACTGTTGACTTCACAGTACTGGGAATGAGTGAGAAATCCAGCGAGTCCTGCAGCCAATGGCCTGATGTGTTGGCTGAACTAATTTTAGTTCGTCTCAGTCTGTCTGACAGCTCATGCCCCGCCTCCTTCACTATTTTGTTCAATCCAGATTCCTATCGAGGTGCTGGACTTGACCTCCCCGTGACACAGGTGTGATTCCTGTCTCTTAAATGCTGTGTGACATTTAAATGTAGAAGGAGTAACAGGCCAGGTTTAGATCTATACATGGAGGAACAAACAACAGTGTAAAAATCAAAATGCATAGTCATATAAATTCCAACCCAACATTTAAATGTAGAAGGAGTAACACTTTAAAAATAGCTTGCCTTAATGCCCGAAGTATCAAAAATAAGGTAAATGAGTTGGAGTTGTATGTAGCAGAGCATAATTTTGATATTATAGCAATAACGGAAACCTGGCTAAATAACAAATATGGGGATGAGTGTAACATAGAGAGATACACATTTATTAAGAAGGATAGACAGAACAGAAATGGAGGTGGGGTTGCTGTTTATATAAAACAGAATTTAAATGTAAGTCCTCTTCAGTTGGATGATTAGCCCCATCTTAGTGAGGACATCTGGCTTCACCTGGAAAGCATTAGGGAAAGAGGTCTTATTTTAAGAGTGTGTTATAGACCACCCAATGCAGACAGTAACTTCAACACACATCTTTTTAGTAATATCAAAAAAGCAAGTTTTCTGGGAGATATTATAGTCATGGGGGGCTTTAATTATCCACATATTAACTGGGATAACCTTGCAGATGGAGGAGCACAAGAGCAGTTTTTAGAAGTAATCAGTGACTGTTTTTTGACACAGTATGTTAAAAATGGGGTGAAGCCTGTCTGGATTTAGTATCTATACTAATAAAAGGCAAAGCCCTCACTCACTCACTCACTCACTCACTCACTCACTCACTGACTCATCACTAATTCTCCAACTTGCCGTGTGGGTAGAAGGCTGAAATTTGGCAGGTTCATTCCTTACAGCTTCCTTACAAAAGTTGGGCAGGTTTCATTTCAAAATTCTACGCATAATGGTCATAACTGGAAGCTATTTTTCTCCATTTACTGTAATGGAGTTGAGCTCGAAAGCCGTGGGGGGCGGAGTTTCGTGTGACATCATCACGCCTCCCACGTAATCACGCAGTACGTTGAAAACCAGGAAGAGCTCCAAAAACCGCTGAAGAAAACATGCATTATATAATTGAGAAGGCAGAAAAACAATTAGAAGCGAGCGAGTGACATATACAACCATATTCAGAGGCTCGCATGAACTGACGCAGTGCGCAGGCAAAAGCAACAGTTCCAAATAGTGCTGAACAAAAACCGAATTACACAATTGAGACGGCAGCAAAAAAATATGAAGCGTCTCATACATACAAGCATATTCATAAATCAGCTACTGCGGAAACAAAGCACACGTTGGAAAAGTCAATGTCCCATAAGGAATACAGTGTAAAAAAAACCTTTGCATGCAGTGTGTCAGGTCTCAGATAAAGAAGAAGACGAGCTGTTTATTGATGCAGTAAGAAACGAATCGATGAATGAAACCTGTCATCTTTACAACGATTGACAAACACGGAATGTAACTTGAACACAACACATCCTACAAATACGAACCTGATTGAAAGAAATAAGGATAATCAAATCCTTGATGACAGCAACACTCATAACACTCATAAAACAAATACTGTATATTGACAGTCATGTTACGTTATTTTAAAATGTTCCCTTTTCTTTTCATAGCTTCTTTAACACACTACTTCCGCTGCGCCGGTATATATATATATATATATATATATATATATGTATATATATATACCCCGATCTACATACGCTCAAATAGACAAACCACACGCCGTGGCTCAATAGTAGAGGCTTCGCCTTTAGCGCCGATGTTCAAGGTTCGATTCCCAAGAGGGGATGCACTGAGTATGTACGCGCGCTTCCCGATTCATTTTAGCCTCGCATCCCCTTGGTTTGAGACGTATGAAAACATATGCGGTTAACACAGAAAGACAGATCACCAATTGAAGCTTTATGAATAATGGATACTTTATTCGCCATCACTGATTGTTTTGGTAAAGCCATACTCAGTGTATTCATTAGATGAACGGTAAAAAAGTAAGAGCGAGGGGAGGGTGACTTCTTGAGGCACGCAGGCAAAACCACAATAGCACGCTGGCTCGATGAACTGTAGTGCGTGTCAACTCGATCTGAATTGCGCGATCACATTCGAAAAAATATATCTTTTCAAGTTCTATTTAGTCCATATGTGTCAAACTCAAGGCCCAGCGGCCACATCCGCCCAGCGTGTAATTATATCCGGCCCGAGATCATTTTATATATTATTGTTATTAATGGCCCGGGGATATGAAGCGCTGGTAACACAATAAACTACAGATCCCATAATGCAGCGCTTCAGCTGCCTTGCCGAACACTTACTGCATTAATCAAGTCTAGCTTATGATGCTGTAAGTTTTGTGAAGTTAGCCCACACGATGCTGAAGAGAAAAGGTTATTCTGAAAATAGAGCCTTTAAAAAACGATGGGAGGCTGAGTATATGTTTACTGACATTGCCGGTAAACCCGTGTGTCTCATTTGTGGTGCTAATGTGGCTGTAATTACAGAATTTAATCTAAGATGGCACTATGAGACAAAACATGAGGATAACCTGAAAGACCTGAATGCAATGCAGAAGATACAGAAAGCAGAAGAGTTGAAGAAGAATCTGACACTTCAGCAGACGTTTTTACCCGTGCACAATCACAAAGTGATTTCAAGTGAAGCTGCTTTTATGGGAGACACAAATGCACCAGTGCAATTTGCCCCACTTTCCCTGTTGCCAAGTAATGTTGAACCAAGTCGGCACTACGGTGTTCCCAAATACGCACTTTGCTGATAAACTGAGCACTGCTCACTGAGTTCGCACGGTGCTTTGGTGACTTTGAAGAACAAAAAGAATTTTCAGTTGTTTCAACCCATTTGCTGTCGATGTGGAAACTGCACCTGTGCAGATTCAGATGGAGGTGATTGAGCTGCAGTGTAATGGCACACTGAAGGCAAAGTACGATACTGCAGGGCCTGCACAGTTTATTCACTCCATTCCAGAAATGCTCAGCTCCGTCTACATGCGGCTCGAACCTTGTGCATGTTTGGTAGCACATATCTGTGTGAGAAGCTCTTCTCAGTGATAAAGACTAACAAAACAGCACACAGGAATCGCCTCACTGATGAGCACCTGCAGTCCATCCTGAGAATCTCCACAACACAGAACCTCACACCAAACAGAAACGAACCTGTGGCCAAAAAAAGATGCCAGGCGTCCAGCTCTAAAATGACATCTGAGCAAAGACAACTGAATGATTTGATTTGTTATTGCTGAAAAGAACACATTTTATTTATATTTCCAGGTTTTGTTATGCAGCATGTTCATATTTGAATTTGTATAATTTTGACAGGATATATTTTTATGGAGAGCAAAATCTTTTGGGATATTTAAAATTTAAGTTTATTTCTTATATAAAATTACATAAGAGTAAAGAAATTGAATGTTTGTTATTTTAACGTTTACTTTATTTCTAACTTGTATATTCTCCGCTGAACGCTGGTATTTAGCTAGTTTTGTAATAATCGGAAAGAATTGAGGGTGTGTAGGTGATTGGACCACTAGGGTGAAGTGCATAATATAATGCAATTCTCAGTATTTGGTAAGAGTACAGATGCAAAGACTAAAATTGTTAAGTTGAACTTTGGTAGGGCAAATTTTGAGCAAATGCGACAAAGTCTAAGGAGGATGGACTGGGATAAGCTTTTAAGTGTGGAGGCAGTTGATGAGCAGTGGAACAGGTTTAAAATTGTAATACGGGACAGGTACATACCTAAATTTGGAATTAATAGGAATTCTAAGAAAACTCCACAGTGGATTAATAAAGATTTAAAATGACTGCAAAGTGAATCGTAGAGCATATGAGAACATGATGGCAACCATCAAAAAGGATATCAGAGAAGCTAAAAGACAGTTGGAGAGGAATATAGCAGATAAGGTGAGAGACAACTCTAAGAGATTCTTTCAGTATTTTAGTAGTCAAATATAGACAAGGAGGAGGTGAAGTGCATCAGAAATAGTAAAAGGGAATTAAAAGATACAGACAATGAAATAGCGAATGCCCTAAACTTACATTTTTCTGAGTCCTTCACAAATGAGCAAGTGGATAACCGCCCAGAGGTAACAGGGACTACTAAGGAGGTACTGAGGGATTTGTAAATTGTAGAAGAAGAAGTGCTGCTCAGATTAAATAGGCTGAAATCAAACAAATCACCAGGACCAGATAATATTTATCCTCGAGGGTAGCAGTACAGATATAAACCCTTGATACATATTTTTAGGAAATCACTGCACACTGAGAGATTCCAAAGGACTGGAAAATGGAAAATATCATCCCATTATATAAAAAGGGTGACTGGGCAGATCCAAGCAAATATAGGCCAGTAAGCCTAATGAGCATCACAGGAAAATTAATAGAAGGAATTATTAAGGGTAAGATTGAGCAACACCTGGCAAGGACAGGAGATATTAGGAACAGTCAGCATGGGGTCGGAAGAGGGAGGTCGTGTTTTACTAGCATATTGGAAGTCTCTGAGGTTGCAACAAAAGCATACGACCAGAGTGGAGCAGATGATATTATTTATCATGACTTTCAGAAAGCATTAGATAAGGTGCCACATGAGAGGTTGTTTTTAGATGGGTGAGGAATTGGCTCAGACACAGGAAGCAGAGGGTGATGGTGCTAGGAACCTCTTAAGAATTGGTTAATGTTAAGAGTGGTGCCCAGCAGGGGGCAGTGCTGGGGTCGCTGCTATTTTTAATATATATGAATGATTTAGATAGGAATATAAGTAACAAGCTGGTTAAGTTTGCAGATGATACCAAGATAGGTGGATTAGCAGATACTTTGGAATTTGTTGTATCATTATAGAAGGACTTGGGCAGCATACAGGCTTGGGCAGATTTGTGGCAGATGACATTTAATGTCAGTAAATGTAAGTAATTACACAGAGGAAGTCAAAATGTGAGGTTTGAATACACAATGGGCGGTCAGAAAAATGAGAGCACACCTTGTGAGAAGGATTTAGGAGTTGAAGTGGACTCTAAGCTATCGACTGCCAGACAGTGTTCAGAAGCCATTAAGAAGACTAACAGAATGTCAGGTTATATAGCGCCTTGATGTGTGGAGTACAAGTCACAGGAGGGTCTGCTCAACCTTTATAATGCACTGGTGAGGCCTCATCTGGAGTCCTGGGTGCAGTCTGGTCTCCAGGCTACAAAAAGGACATAGCAGCACAAGAGAAGCTCCAGAGAAGAGCAATTAGGCTGATTCCAGGTCTACAGGGGATGAGTTATGCGGAAAGATTAAAAGAGCTGAGCCTTTACAGTTTAAGCAAAGAAGATTAAGAGGAGACCTGACTGAAGTGTTTAAAATTATGAAGGGAATTAGTCCATTGGATCGTGGCTGCTATTTTAAAATGTGTTCATCAAGAACATGGGGACAATTACACTGGGTGAATTTCACACAAACATTACAAAGTTTTTCTTTACACAAAGAACGACAGACACTTGGAATAAGCGACCAAGTAGTGTGGTAGACAATAAGACTTTAGGGACTTTCAAAACTTTGTCTCTTTTCATATTTAATTTATCTAGAATGGCGTCATCCATATTTCCATACAAATTCTAAACTGCGAACTGCTGCCATTTGTCCCCTTTGTTACACAGACACCCAGATACCTTTTTACACTTTTGATTTTTCCATTTCTTATTCTTTGATCTCCTTGTCTTATTTATTACTCAAGTTTGTAAATCTGCTGTCTGTAATCAAACACGCATGTGCTGTCCAGTGTGCCTGTCCAATGACCACATTCTATCTCTACTGACCGCCATGACTGTGACCACTGGTGTGTGCAGTAAAGCTGTAAGACACACTCATTGTGACACAACAAGCTCATCAGCTTGAACCTGTGTCATCAGCTGGATGAGTGAAGTTTGTCCTGACAGGCCTGAGAGAGGCCAACTGGACAGAGTGAAGCATTGTTCTGAGTGACCAGTGACCCTATGTCTGCTCCTCCTGCACTGGACCGTCATGTCCTGTCACCTTTGCTCTCTTTTTGTCATTTCCTCCTTGTCCTCTTCTTTGCTGTCATTGTGAAGGGCACTAAATAAAATAAAGCCTTACTGACTGCTACACCAATGTACGCCGCACATCTAGACAGACTGGCACTACCAAACAGCCTCCTTCAGATCAGTCCAGTTGTGTTCACACCCTGAGTCCAGAATAATTGACAGAAATCTGTGTTTGTCACCCAGCTGTCATCAACAATGACAAGTTCATTGGGGCACTTGAGTGGAGGACAACGTCAGTGCTGGTATGTGACATTCCTGTCCAGTGGGAGAGCTGACCTTCTCTCATTGGACAGGACGCCATGTCAAACAGAAGACACTCCCAGATATATTGTCATGCTTGGGTCACAGATTTGCAGAGAAACACAGGAGGTCGTAGAAACAAGAAGGATCTTTATTCAAACACTGCAAACAAACATTTGTCTCTTCAAACTTGCTCCTTGACAGAGATGACAGTTTCGTCTATCAATTAAAGGGTAGTGTGCGCATCTTCTTCTTCAAAGGAATACGCGTCAGGAGCAGTCTGAGAGAGAGAGAAAGCAAAGAGAGAGTATCGCGTGAGGCTTGTATTACGCGTTATAGCGCAAGTGAGAAGGTAAGGAGAGGTAAGGAGCAATGTGAGGGTGTAGTCTGTGTTTCAGGGGTATTCCCAGGGGCGTCTGTGTCCTCTTGGGGTGCGATCAGCCCTCCAGCTCACACCCTCCTCCTCAGCTTTATTCACATCCTCATGAATCAAGCGACTCTCTGTACCAGGTTCAGGTTCATGTAGTCGTGATAATACGTCTGCGTTGATGTGTTCAGAACCTGGTCGATGTTTCACTGTGAAGCTGTAAGGTTGTAAGCACAGAAACCATCTCATGAGGCGAGAGTTTGTGTCTTTCTGTCTGTACAACCATTGAAGTGGAGCATGATCAGTTACCAAAGTGAAGTTTCGCCCCACAAATAATAGCTAAACGCTTCCACAGCCCACCTAATTGCCAAGTATTCCTTCTCAATTGTAGAATAATTACGCTCCCTAGGAAGTAATTTCCTACTCAAATATGTGATTGGATGTTCTTCTCCATCAAAATTCTGTGGCAGGACTGCGCCTATACCAAATGCACTTGCGTCTGTTTGCAAGACAAAATCCTTTGTGAAATCCGGGTTCCTTTGAACCAGATAAGAAGACAGTGCTTTTTAAATCGCTGAAAGAGCGTTCGCAGTTTTCTGTCCACAAGATAGGTCGGTTTTTCCTGCCTCTAGTAAGTTCTGTAAGGGGAGCAGCTCTATGTGCAAAATTTGGAATGAACCTTCTGTAGTAACCAGCAAGCCCCAGAAAAGCGCATACCTGTTTCTGTGTTTTTGGTCTCGGGTAAGCAAGCATTTCTTCTATTTTCCTTAACTGTGGCCTAAGTAAACCCTTGCCCATAGAATAGCTTAAGTAATGAGTCTCGGACATACCCAGTTTACATTTCTTAGGGTTAGCAGTAAGGCCAGCCTGTCTCAAGCTTTCAAGAAAAGCTTGAAGCCGCTCTAAGTGTGTTTGCCAATCATTGTTGAAAATCACGACATCGTCAAGGTATGCCCCGGAATATTCAGAATGAGGACGCAGGATCTGATCCATCATACGCTGAAAAGTCAGTGCTGTTCAGTCCATAGCGATGCTGAGGTCAACCCCAAATTGGCCAATGCTGGCACTGGCATTGACAGACTGTGTGGGACTGCAGAGGAATCAGTGTCACCAGAAAGATCAAAGTGTGACGTGTGGGCTGAAAACCTTACATGAACAGCATGGAGTGACCACACAGACTGAATGTCATGAAGCAATGGATAAAAAAAGGAGCTGGGAAGAAAAACGGCTGAGGCGAAGGATCCAATATAAGCTGACACAGAAGGCTTGGCATTGAACCCAGGTCCAATGCTGTCCATTAATGCACTGTGCCACTTGTACATTTAGCTTTGTTAATTCAATTTCATCTTAAAATGCCCAGAGTTTCTGTCCTCACATCGTGCAGTGTAAATGAAGTTTAACACAGCCGGCTAAGTTGGTACAGGAGGTGTATTGAACCCGTGTCTGCAGGCATGGTGGTGTAAACTGTGCACCGAGTCGCAGCTTTAAAACAACAAGCCCATCCAGTCAGTAATCTGAGGTGAACAAACATCACAAATTGGCTTAAACTGAATGAATATATGACTGACTGGTCATCAGAGATGCTTATCAAAGGACACCACATGGAATAATATTATGGAAAATTATGGGATAGGAGTAGTGGAGAAAGATAAGGAAATGAGAATGTGCAGCCAGGACAAGAGGAGAAGGAAAAAGGAGAAGAACTGAGAGCAGTAAATAAATACAAAGAGAGTAGAGACAGAGCTTCACCACCAGAGTGCAGAGCTGAGAAGAGCAGAGAACTTATGGACCTGCAGGTTTGGCTGGGGACATCTCGTCAGACACTGAGATGTCTTATAAGATGCCCTGAACAAAAGAAGACTGGGAGATGAATACGTTTGATCTGTCATTCGGGAGAGAACTTTGCAGAGTCAAAAGTAAAACCACAGGTGCTACTAGTACAACTAATAATAATAACAGTAATAATAGTAATAACAGTCACTGACATGGCTGGCACCGGACATTGTGACCGTGCTGCTCTTTTACATGCTGACTGCTGTTGCTCTTCATTTGTCTCTTGTCCTCAGCAAATGAGATAACCTTGTCCAAATATATGAAGTCTATGTGACTGATGACCTTTTGTGGACACATAATTTCAAACCCATGTTCATTGATTCACTATTGTTTTCAAGATTTTGTTCGAATATTTATGGCATTATTTATAAAACCTGAAAAAGTCCTGCCATCTTTTGTCTACCCACTTACTATCCATGGATCAGTCCTGGCTGATTTATTAAAAACAGAAAAGTCATTCATGCTGTTGTAAGAAATTCAAACTGTGAGGACACAAAGATGTCACTAATGTGACAACTCCCAAGTGTCCTGTCCAGTTGATGAAGTGCTGTGCATTTCTAGTCCTGGCCAGCACTCATTAATTTGATCAAATCTCTTGAACTGAATGGGCAGATAAGAAGTCAGACGGGAACTACAGGAGTGTTCAGCGGTAATGGGAGTCAAAGAGGCCCTTGGACCACCTCTGTGCCTATTGAACTGGACTTTGGGATGCTGGAAGTCCATTTCAAGATAGCCATCTAATTTTTTTACAGATTAATAGTAAAAATAAAGACAAATGAGTTGCACATCTGTTGAGGCCTTTAGTGGACAGAGGTCAGCTGGTCAGTGGCCCCAGTCAGTATGTGAGGTCTGAATAGCAAAGGACAAAGGTGTCACATGTCAATCTTGTCCTTAATGCATACTGCATTAGGTCATTGATCTCATAGTTTTTGTCCTTAGATGTGTCACAATAAACATGACAGTGTGTCCTTGTTGTCAAATTAGTCCTACAACAGGAGAATTCATCACTACAAACAGTTCAGTATCGATCTCCTTGATGTACAGCAGTGACCAGCAATTTCTAAGAGGAGTCTTATTCTAATGTGACACCAAATAGAAAATTCCATTTTGTTACCCCACATTGTCACCTTTGTAAAGTTTATTTGGACACTTGTGTGGAGGACACTGGGAGTCTCCTTTTTTTGATGTTCTTGTCCAATGTTAATGTCCACATATCACTTTGAATGACTCAACTAGCAGTACAGCATGAAGGCAGGAGACATTGTCAGGTATATAGTGCCTTACTTTTTAAGGAGAGCAGAGATCTAAGGATCAAACTGCATTTCAAAATGACAACAGTTATTGGACCTATGGCCTGCCTGTCTATCTGTTGGTCCTTCCTTATGTCCTCATTTGCCACTGTCTTCTTCTCCACAGCTTTTCTTATGGTGGTCTCACCTCCACAAGTTACTCAGCTGTCTCTTCTGTCTTTTCTTCTCCAGAGTCACCGCTGATTGATCTGGAGCTGAGTGACAGCAACCTGGGAGCTTCAGGGGCTCATTGGCAATGTTAGGGGCTAAGGAGTCAACACTGTAAAGTAGAAGAACTGGGGTGAGTGAAGATAGGGAGGGGTGGGATCATAGAGTCACACCTGATGGCTTGATGGACAGACTTATCAAAGGACACAACATGGGCTGACCAAACGAAGGACAGGCAGTGGGACAAGAAGAACAAAAAGCAATGGACAAGTCAAACTAGATGGTGGTGACAGACAGGGAGGACAACCAAGATAATGAGACACGACCAAAGCAGACAAACAATTGTAGAAAAGGGTGTCACTACTCACATCAAAGGCATACAGGCTTGTAAGAAAAAAGAGTCTACTCTGCCCTTTCTTCTTTAGTTCTTCTGTGTTCTGAGACCAGTCCAACCTGTCATTGATGTGGACCCCCAAGTTCTTGTAGGATTGCACCATCTCTGTATCCACTCCCCGAATCGTGACTGTGGTGAAAGTCAATAACCAGTTGCTTGGTTTTGTTGATTTTGATTTGCAGAGAATTCTCAAAGTTCTCCCCCTGACTCCTCTCCTCCGTCTCATTCCCTTTAACAATACACCCCATAAGTAAAGAATCATCTGAGAATTTCTGCAAGTCACATGGCCTGCTGTTATATTTGTTGTCAGTGCTGTACTGAGTGAAGAGTAAAGCGGTCAGGTCTGCCTGACTGACAGTCCATCATAAGGACACCTCAGGCTCGTTCACCTGCATATCTCTAAGCTTAAACCTTATCAAGAATGGGTGGATGGTACTGAAGGCACTGGTGAAATCAAAAACATAATCCTACAGTGCGGCCAGCTTTGTCCACTCTTATGGAATGGGTAGATAATTGCATCCTTCACTCCAATCTTTGTCCATAGGTAAGCTGCAGTGGGTCCAGGTGGTCTACTTCAAGAGGACTCCTATAGTCCAGAACCAGCCTCTCAAATGTCTTCATGATGTGAGGTGTAAGTGCCACTGGTCTGTAGTCATTAGGTGAAGGGGTGCCTGTCTTCTTTGGAACAGGAACAATACAGGATGTTTTCCACATCAGTGGCACGTTCTGAAGCCTTAGGGAGAGACTGAACAGGTGACAGAGGACACCATAAAGTTGGTCAGCACAGCCCTTAAGAACTCAAGGACTAACTCCATCTGGTCCTGCAGTTTTTCCTGTGTGTAGCTTCCCAGTTGTCTCTTTACATGGTGTTCAGCTATGGAGAGTCCACACTGATGGTCAGAGTTGGACTTGTCACTAGCCATTCTCATTAATGTTGATGTAGTACGGGTGGTGTGGGAGAACTAGCCATAGTAAGAAGGTGTCAAGATCTATAAAAAAATTAGTTCAGGGTGTTAGCTTTGTCCACATCCCCTTCTAGCACCTGTGCCCTGGATTACTTGAGTCCAGTAATGAGGCTCAGTCCATTCCAGATGTTATTCTGAGGGACATTTTTTTCTATTTTAGCTTTGTTATTTTGGTAGTAAATGTAATATTTCTGTTAATGTTGATGAATATTTTACTGTAATAAAAGTAATTCCTCTGGACATGTGGACACTTAGAATGAGTTCTGCTGATTGACCAGTAGAAACGTCCACTGGATTGACAGCTACCATAAAATTGCTGGGAGAGGACATGTGGAGTTGTGGATGCAAAGGCTAATTTTTAAGATCTTTACTGCTAGGTGAGCTCAGTCTTGCTGTTACAGTGAACTGGAATTCTTCACCTGGAAAAACAAGGGGATTGGAGAAAATGCAACTTGTCAAAGGCTGGGAGCAATCAGTAGATAAAAATGAAGCAGGATAAATCACTCATGTAGATTAAAATAATGAAAGACTGAGCTGTTCTCCTTTTTGCCGTCTTCCCCCATCTTCTAGTCACACAATCATAGCACATTGTTAATGGTGTGCACTCTCCGTACTGAGACGATGACCCAAAACGTGCAGCACAGTCTGCACACATTCACAACCCCCTTGATTTTTGACCTTACTGCACTGTCAATACCTGGAAAATTAAACCATTTTAAGCAAATGACAAGTCCGTAACAGCCAATTCAATAAGTATTTCATTAAAAATGTTTGCGTATGCTGAGACAAAATCTCAGTGAAGTGGGACTCATGAGTAGTGATGAAGGGACTCATGAAAACTGATGAATAATGAACTGAGGAATTATAATGCATAATAGCATGAATAAGTTACAATTCCAACTTTCTGAAACAGACACTGTAAATGTAGGCATTTCAGTCTATAATTTACGAGGCACATGAATGTATTTTAGAATGAAGTCTGTATTGAGTTAAGAGCAAAGCTACATGTTATTCTAAATGGCACCTCAAACAGCACTTAACAAAAAACAGTCAAATGACTCTAAACATGGAAATGAAACGCTTATCTAATGGTGCCAACAACAAAGGTTCAGAGTGTCCTGCCATTTGTTTGGAAGGTGCTAATTGGCTGAAACTGTTTATGGTGGTTTGTCCTAAAAGGTAAATGGTGTTAACGGCACTCAGAAATGACAACACACAATGAAACATGCTGGACAGTTTATGTCATGCTCTCCTAAAATGTGCACTCAATAAGACCTTGGATCAGTGATCTTTGTACACCTCTGCTTTCAAAAACTCAAATGTGACATTTAGTGCCCTTTGCAGTGAGACTCTGTTTTGTCTTGGTAGACTAATATTTTACTCTCCTTTCCCCTTTTGTATTATTAATGTGTAGCCTTTGTCAGAATGCCTCAAATCTCACAGACTTACCCTGTTTATAAGGTATTGTAGTAAAAAACTTCTCCCCACCTTCCCTTGCACATTTATAACCTCAGGCAATTAGGTGTAGTAAAGACAAGCAGGAGTTAAGTTACAATTTAAATAATGTATTATTGATAATCTTAATAAATAATAACAATATGCAAAGTACATTTGAATATTGGCAACCAAACAACCTGATAAATGGTGATGTGTAGTTTCAGGCGGCACACAGACTTGTTAGTTACTTAAAATGTCTCTAGTTACTGTAAGTTTTCATTTGTGGTCAGCTTCCTTCAGAACAGGCTGCATGCCTGTCTCAATATGGCGGCCAAACTGTGCTCTTCATTGTGTTGTCCTTTTCAGTTCATGGTGTGTTATGGTCTTTCATCAGTTTGGTAAGAGAGAGAGAGGTAAAGCAAGCAAATTTATAGATGTTCTGTCCAACCCCTACAGCCAATAGGACATTGTGGTACTTAAAGGCTTCTGATACAAGCCAATTCCAAACAGCCATACTTCAGACCAATGGGAGGACAGAATACCTTCACACCTGCCCTCCAAACCACATGCTAAGGTAAAGCTTGGCAGTTAGGCAGCCTGGCTTTCCTGTGAGGGATGACTGGGAGACTTTAGCAGAGAAATATTAACCAAACTTGTTAGAGGCACTTCACCTTAACCCTGTCGTAAAATTACAAAGGGACTCATTCCTAAAAGGCGGGAAGGCGTTATTAAACCATTGCTGTTATTATCAATAATGTAACACTAATATTAAATTGCTTTGTCTAAGTTACAAATAAAGACATGCAAAATATTTATCAACTTGCATGCAAAATTCCACATCAGTACAGACTCTTAACAAGTTCTTTGTACTTTTAATTTTGACACTAAGTATCAGACAAGGGAAATCACATCACAGCCTCAATAGCGATCACGAATTGTTTCAGCGACTATCTGAATGTTGATACACTCAGTCACTAAACTTTATCGACTGAGTGTATAATGTCAGTACAAATTACAAAATATCACTAAATGAATGATCGTCTAATGTTGGTAATAATTTACGGGGCAATAGCTTAACAGAAGCTCGTTCGACCTCTCAGTACTCCGTCGACCTTTCAAAGCACAGATCTGATGAAACTCTGCCTCTGTTTCAGTCCAACTGCACAAGTCACCCCAACTTTTGAAATGTGTGCGACATTTAATTTGAACAGCGCACGTCAGCTCAGCATCTCAAACTTCAACCTCACGTTTCATTTGAATTGTGCATGTCACTATCAGGTTTCAAAAATTGTCAGCTGAAACAATTTGAGATGACTTAGTGTCGAGAAAAAAAAACTGGAAATTATACATGTTACAAATGTTCATTAGCAGAATGCATGCTGATGCAAAAAAGAGCTTTAGCTTTAAAAATCTAAAGGAAAAGCATTAAGGACCATCAATGTTTGTAAAATCCGTTCATTTGTAAAGACCTCTGGCAGTATGTAACATGGAATCATTTTATTTTATATATTTTTCTGCTTTGTATGTATTATTGACCTATTAATAAAGTATTATTCAATAAAAAGACATGACTCAGGACACGGTGCTCACCACGATATTCATAAATGTTCCACTTTTGCCTCTCTTCATTATTATCACCAATAACGACGTATCAAAAGTAAATGTGTGCCTAATTTTTGCGTATAACAAAACTAAAGACTTGACTGCCGATTTCAGTTGTTTTTATGGCTAACAATACTCAGACTTAGTAAATTGCCATTCAGGGGTCTAAATATTAAATCAGTCGGGTGGGATTTGAGCTTACTTTGACCAACATGGGATGGCGCGAGTGACTGGCACTGTGCTTATGTAACTGGGAGATGAGCTGTGAATGGCACAGCCAGGAGGACCCTGACAGTCTGGGCCTTTAAAGATTGGGACACCGCTGGCCAAGTCCGATGCTTTTTTGAAAGCAGATCCAGATGAGCTCCTTGCTGCCACAGCACTTTAGTGGATCTTCATGCTGAGTTCTCGTTTAACCACAGAGGCGTCTACAGTGGCTACTGTTGAGGGTCCAGGGCGCCGTTTCTGTTTCAGTGACAGTTGTAATCAGTTATGCAGCACGTGCTTTTAATCACAGTAGATGTCACCTCCAGAGTGTAGACCACTGAATACTAACAGTGCCCACCTTAAAGTGTCCTGTGAGTGTGATAGTGTACTGGTGACAGCATCTATGTCCAGACTGCCAGTTTGAAATTAGAGTCCAGCAGAGTGAATTCTGCCTGATCTGCCACTCTGGGTTTGTTATCACCCTTTACAATGGCAGGACGCATAGATCTGAAGTGACAATAATAGAAGATGGATGATTGTAAATATGTGAGCTGCTGTCCTCACATCTGGTGACAACTCTAAGTGGGAATGATCTTGGAACAGAAGAGAACAGAGATCACCTGTATGATCCCTCCATAGTATCTCTCTAAATGAATTTAGGGTTCTAAACACCTAATCAGGATCTTTTCATTTAGGTGACACTTTTATCACCTCCTGGACTTGAACTCTCGTCTGAAGTTCACACAGATTATGAAAATCAAAAACTGTAGTCAGTCAAGCCAGTAGACAACACAAGAAGCATTTGTGACACATTTGACCGTGTTGGGGTCTCAGACTTAAATGAGTTTGCCTATTTTATGTCAAAGCAGAGGGTTGAGCCTTTTGTTTCCGTCTACTTGGTTTTAATTAAGCTAGAACAAACAAATCATTTCTGGAGAAACCACGAGGCCTTGTTTTCAAATTTTTATTTTTATTTTTTTAAACCTAAAAAAATTGGGACTGTGGAAACCCAAACAACAGTCAGGTAAAGGAGATCTCAAGAAAAGATGAGGACCAATAATTATATTGAGAGAAAGAGAATTTATAAAAGGGGGACATTTATTAGAAGAGCCAGGGCACCATGAAGAAGGTGTCTTATTTTGCTTAATTCAGACTCTTGTTTGTTGTACGGGACGCTCCGACTGTTGGCGTGAGTTACATGTTTTAGTCATCAGAAGCCGCTAATGAACCCTTCTCGTCACTGTTCATCCTTAAATCAAAGTTTAACAGAATGTCATTGAACTTTAAGTAACATTAATATAGATGGCCAGGAGATGTCACTAGAGAGCTGAGCGTCAAATGCTTCAGAATCTCCACACACATCCGACTCGATTGCTTCAAGTGTTTGGGTGCTTCGCGGTGCCTCACGCTGCCATCACTGCTCTTGCAGAGGAGCCTGCAGGGAGGTTTGTGAAGCCAGGAGTTAGAAGACTGCAATCCCAAGGGACTCAAAGCAATTGCTTGAGCTGCGGGACTGAATTTCAGCATTACGGGCTTTCAACGCTCATGGGCAGGTGGGAGCAGGATTCTGGGAAATGAAAGTGAAAATGAAATGTATAACAGAAGGTATCTTCATTCAAAATTGTATACATGTAACATGCAGCCAAAGATTACATTTTGGATTTGGGATTTCAAGACAAAGATGATCTCTGGCAAAAGGAAGTGGGCTACTAACTTGAAGGTTGCTAGTGGCAGTGACGTCCTGGCAGTAATGGAAGGAATGTTACTCCGCTGGGCTCATGAGCGAGGCCCTTAACTCGTAATGGCTGCAGGGGTGCTGTACAAATAGCCGGCCCTGCTCTCTGACCCCAAAACCCTCTGGGGAGTAGTTAGGGTATGCGAATAATGACAAATTCCTAATACAAGAAACTGTATATAGCAAATAAAAGATTAAAAATCACTGTAAGAAAATCAATAAGAAAGTGACTTTCCAAATCTCCTCAGAATGGGATGGTGGAGGTCCCAGAAGGCAGTGATTAGCAGGCATCTTTGGATTCAGAGACAATGGACAGTTTAAGAGTAAAGCTGGGTACACCAGAATCATTGGAAGCACAGCCAGAGCAGAGCGCCCAGCTGGTAAACTTACCACCCCACCATCTGCTGCATCCTCAGAACGGGCCTGATGTGTTTGTGGAGCAAAGACCCCATGTGCTGAAGAGCGACGTTCTGTTCTTAAGTGAAATCTTGAGTAGGCCTTGTTCTGAGGTCAGGCGTGAATTGCATTTTATAACATCCCGTTTTCTTTGACTGATTCTTTATTTAATCTTTGTTATTTACAGCTCTTATTTAAACCTACATACAGTATATGAAATGTGTTTTTGAGCTGATGTGTGAATAATTGAAATAATGTTATTTTATAGATTGTATTTGTTATAAATAAATAACCCTTGCATAGTTTTGGGGACATGCGTTTACAATCAAAGATGTATGCAATTATAAAGGGGATGCGCCGTATCAGATGGGCCGATTTTCAAGACAGGACTCGATGTAGTTCAATATTAGACACAAGTTGCAGCCCACCGCAGTATGTATAAAATGTAATACAATAAAAACTTTAATGCGTTTCATCATGAAAATGTTACAATCTCAGATAAAATCGGCGAGCACATCGATTACATCAGTTACAATGGCCTTTGATGGACACTCTTATTAACGAACGATCTTATGATGCTTTCAGGAAACACACCCCAGACTAATAAGGTTATTACATTTTTATGAGAAGATAACATGATTGAGCTCTAGAAAGTTTTCATTCTGCAGAGAAAAATATTTAACAGAACAAATTCTGACACATTAAATCAAATAAGCAAATTTTCTGGGAATTCTATCCTATCTATTACCCTCGGGATCAATAAATATAGTGCCTTTCATATCTATCTATCTATCTATCTATCTATCTATCTATCTATCTATCTATCTATCTATCTATCGTGAAAGACAGCCCGGCAACAGACAGACATGAACTCCAGATGTCCTAAAAACACGCACCTTTATTGCACAGCACAATACACCGTGCACCAGTCACAAGGTTCAGTGGTCTTTAATTTTCTTCAGCCGCCTCCACTCCTCTCCTCTCTTGCAGCTCCGTCTTCTCCCTCCCGACTCCGGCTCCTGGATTAGTGGCTGTTGGCTCCCTTTATAAGCCACCCGGAAGTGCTTCAGGTACTTGATTGCTTGTTTCCAGCTGCACTTCCAGGTGTGGTGAAGAACCACCCACACAGGCTCAGGAGCCACTGCAGTGCCCCCTTGTGGCACCCCAGGACCCCAACAGGGCCAAAGAGAACTCCATCTCCCATGGGCCCTGCGGGTGTCCAAACCACCACTGCCATACAGGGGGGCTGCCATGTGTGTGAATTGCGGTGGACTGGCGCCCTTTCCAGGGTTTGTTCCCTGCCTTGCGCCCAATGCTACATGGGATAGCAGCACCACTACCCGATGCTTTTCAGGGGGCAGCGTCTTAGAAAATCACTGACTGACAGATGAAGGCAAGTCTGCTCTGATTATTTCATGTCACAGCACTGGCAGCTGGGCACAAGCAGCCTAATGTACTGGGGCATCACCACAGATTTTTGAGATGTTGCTCGCCGAGGACTCCTGGAGCTCTTCCAGTGACCGACAACAACAAACAATGATGCTCGAGACGCCAAAGCAGGCACTTCAAGGCAGCGGCGCCAATCACTGTGCCAACTCACTCGCGATGAGGACGTGACACCTGCTGGAGCCCAAACTCTGAAGGGTGACATGCCTTCTTATTTTGTACCAGTTTGACAAAAAGACTTTAATGAAGACATCTAACTAGTAACACACCAAAGTTCTCGTTGTCGAGTTTCACCTGTCTGCCTCCGTTTACGAAGTTAAAAGGTAAAGTAACAAAATAAAAAGACATAAAGGTAACGAACTGCCTGCATGCAAAAGAGGATCAAGATGAACGACTCCTCTATTGTGCCGATTACAGCCGACTGGCGTTTCATTTCAATTGTTTGAATAAACACAACATACAGTACACTGTGAAAAATTGCCAGGATTTCACAGGAGTTAACTGTACGTTTTCACAATAAAATACTGTATTCAGAAATGTTTTTTGTAATCACAGCAAGGTACGCCGTCTTCTGTCAAAAGACAGCAAAGTACTGTAAAATTGTATTTGGAGAAGATCCCGTTGCATTGTGGGATATTACATTCACAGAGAGTGGAAGAAATGAGAATAAAATGACGCTGTAGTGTACTTCAACACGTGTTACTTTTACTTTTACAAACGGTAATTAACTTAACATTCATTGGCTTTCCCCTTTATAATAATGACCATTTCTGCTTTGTCTTGTTAGAGAGGAAGATTTGCGGTCATTTTAAGACTTTATACCCAGAGTGCATTAGAAACTTCTATACTGCGTGCTTTCACTTTGTCCTTTCTCATGTTGTTTGAGTATACGTGCCGTTTCATTTCATTTCAGTTTGTGCATTTCTCAATCTACTTTAAATCATGCCTTTCAATATAAATTAATTCTAGCGTTTGTGTACAGCTTTAATTAGTGATTTTTTCATTAAATTTAAGTTCTAGAATTTTCAAACCATTTCAGTTTGTGCATTTTCATATTTTTTTAAACTTGTGTCTTGTCTTAGAGCTTCAGGTCTGCATGTTCGTATTTTGGCAATGTGAGCTTTTTCATGTAGTTTCAGTTCATGCATTTTTAAACAGTTTTAATTTGTGCATTTTGATAAAGCAGAGATCAAAAAAGAGAGTTTTGCTTACAACAGTCCAGGAACCCCACTGGCATTGAAAATGATTTAGAGTTGATTTTAGTTTTTATTTTTCTAAAATTAATGCCTTGAAATTTTAGAAAATGAATGGGGTATCTTGAGTTGTGTTGGATATTCTTGATTTTTATATAGCAGTAAAAGTTCAGAGTTCTATATGAAGAACTAGTTTGATAGAACCAATGAGATGAATATGATGGCTCAAGTCAACCTGACCAAGAGTGAAAATGGCAGATGCCAATGCTGGCACTAAGTTAGACAATACAGTATATTAACTTTCATACCTGTATCCATACACTCTTAATCCCCCATGGGCGGTGGGTGGCACAGTGGTAGCGCTGCTGCCTCGCAGTAAGGAGACTTGGGTTCGATTCCTGGAGTTTGCTTGTTCTCCCCGTGTCTGCGTGGGTTTCCTCCCACAGTCCAAAGACATGCAGGTTAGGTGCATTGGCCATCCTAAATTGTGCTTGGTGTGTGTGGGTGTATGTGTGCCCTGTGGTGGGCTGGCACCCTGCCCAGGATTTGTTCCTGCCTTGCGCCCTATGTTGGCTGGGATTGGCTCCAGCAGACCCCTGTGTTAGGATATAGCGGGTTGGCTGATGGATGGATGGATAGATTAAACCCCCATGTAGACACATAGTTCTCTGACTACTGATTTTTTTAGTAAAATGCACATTGCTAAATCTAGACTTGTGGATCACTGGGGTCAAAGGATTTTCTTCTGGCATCATTTTTACTCTTCCCTAAGGGATATACAGTATACACCGTACATACATCCAGCATATGTTAAAGTTATGTATTACTGTATTTTACAGATATGATGTTCACAGGACAATGATGCTACCAAGCACTCCCTGCTTGACTATACAAGGTAATGTTAACAACACATATAGCTTATAGTTTCAGCAACTATAGTAGTATCTTCACCTGTATTACCTTCTCATACTGTATATGTTTTGTAGGTCGGTGCAGCCACCCTTGACTTTGCAAAGACCAGAAGAACAGCGTGCAGACCTATGACTCCTTTCTGCTCTTATGATTAATACATTGTATTTATTTCTATTACTTTAATAGTTGTAATCTAAGACCCTGTGTTAGCAACCCATTTGTTTCACACTGGTGTTCATTAAGAATTCCACTTCTTTGCATAAGTACATGATGAATATCTTTATTTATTTCAGATGACATGATGAAGCCTAAAGCCTGGATGTTGTCAATTGAAGGACAAGCGGTCATGGGACCACATCATGACTTCATCAATGGTATTGCTGCTGCCTTCACAGGTTATTACAACATGAACTTGCAGTATGCTGAAGATGCCTCATCCACTTTGGAGTTTATCCAAAGAAAAACTAACACACTAACATTGTAGATAACAGTAGCATGGGTAATAGTGAGACTAGTAAATCACCACCACATTGTTAAAATGGCAGAGAAATCTTGATTGGCTTTCTTAGGAGGAATGTTAGGCATTAGTATTCTGTAGAAAGGACCAGCATTCAATGTCTTTTGAAACACAGTGTGAAATGCTCAAATTAAACTGATAGCTTCTATATTTTGTTTCCAGGTGTTTTTTGGGTATTAACCCAGAGTCAGGCTCAAAATCAAAAAAGGAACATGGACACATCAACCAACAAGTCTGTACACTTTTGAGGAAACATTGATTTTGAATGGATGTCAATGTAGACATTATGTTCTAAAAGGACTCCTCTTCTTCTTCTTTCAGTTGCTCCTGTTAGGGGCCGCCACAGCAGATCATCTTCTTCCATATCTTCCTGTCCTCTGCATCTTGTTCTGTCACACCCATCACCTGCATGTCCTCTCTCACCACATTCATAAACCTTCGCTTCGGCCTTCCACTTTTTCTCTTCCCTGGCAGCTCTATCCTTAGCATCCTTCTCCCAATATACCCAGCATCTCTCCTCTGCACATGTCCAAACCAACGTAATCTCGCCTCTCTGACTTTGTCTCTCAACCGTCCAACTTGAGCTGACCCTCTAATGTCCTCATTTCTAATTCTGTCCATCCTCGTCACACCCAATGCAAATCTTAGCACCTTTATCTCTGCCACCTCCAGTTCTGTCTCCTGTGCCACCGTCTTCAACCCATATAAGACAGCTGGTCTCACTACCATACTGTAGACCTTCCCTTTCACTCTTACTGATACCCGTCTGTCACAAATCACTCCTGACACTCTTCTCCACCCACTCCACCCTGCCTGCACTTTCTTTTTCACTTCTCTTCCACAATCCCCATTACTCTGTACTGTTGATCCCAGGTATTTAAACTCCTCCATCTTCTCCAACTCTACTCCCTCCATCCTTACCATTCCACTGACCTCCCTCTCATTCACACATGTCATGGTGGTCCTACTGACCTTTATTCCTCTCCTGTCTAGAGCATATCTCCACCTCTCCACCTCTCCAGATTCTCCTAACCTAACCTGCTCCCTACTATCACTACAGATCACATTGTCATCAACAAATATCATAGCCCACGGGGACTCCTGTCTAATCTTGTCTGTCAGCCTGTCCATCACCATTACAAATAAGAAAGGGCTCAGAGCTGATCCCTGATGTAATCCCACCTCCATCACTCCCACCACAGACCTCACCACTGTCACACTTCCCTCGTTCATATCCTGTACAACTCTTACATACTTCTCTGCCACTCCCGACTTCCTCATACAATACCACAGCTCCTGTCAGTCACCCTGTCTTATGCTTTCTCCAGGTCCACAAAGACACAATGCAACTCCTTCTGGGCTTCTCTAAACTTCTTCATCAACATCCTCACAGCAAACATCGCATCTGTGGTGCTCTTTCTTGGCATGAAACCATCCTGCTGCTCACCAATCATCACCTCACTTCTTAACCTAGCTTCCATTACTCTTTCCCATAACTTCATGCTGTGGCTCATCAATTTTATCTCCCTTTAGTTATTGTAGTCATGCACATCCCCCTTAATCTTAAATATCAGCACCAGTACACTTCTTCTCCACTCCTCATTACCCTCTCACTTTCCAAGATTCCATTAAACAATATGTTTGAAAACTCCACTGCCATCTCTCTTAAGCACCTCCATGCTTCCACAGGTATGTTATCTGGACCAGTGACCTTTCCATTTTTCATCCTCTTCAAAGCTGTCCTTACTTCCTCCTTGCTAATCCATTGCACTTCCTGATTCACTATCTCCACATCATCTAACCTTCTCTCTCTCGTTCTCTTCATTCATCAGCCTCTCAAAGTACTCTTTCCATTTGCTCAACACACTTCCTCTCTTGTATGTTTCCATCTTTATCCTTTATCACCCTAACCTGCTGCTCATCTTTCCCAGCTCGGTCCTTCTCTGTAGCCCACCGGTCCTTTTCTCCCTCCTTAGTGTCCAGCCTCTCACACAACTCATTATACACCTTTTCTTTAGCCTTCGCCACATCTCTCTTCACCTTACACCTTATCTCCTTGTACTCTTGTCTACTTTCTTCATCTCTCTGACTATCCCACTTCTTCTTTTGCCATCCTCTTCCTCTGCATACTCTCCTGTATTTCCTCATTCCACCACCAGGTTTCCTTTTCCTCCTTCCTCTTTCCAGATGTCACGCCAAGCACCCTTCTTGCTGTCACCCTTACTACATCTGCTGTAGTTTCCCAGCTGTCTGGTGACTCTTCACTGCCACCCAGTGCCTATCTCACCTCCTCCCTAAACTCAAACTTGCAGTCTTCCTTTTTCAACTTCCACCATTTGATCCTTGGCTCTGCCCTCACTCTCTTCCTCTTCTTGATCTCCAACGTCATCCTACAGACCACCATCCTATGCTGCTTAAATACACTTTCCCCTGCCACCACTTTGCAGTCTTCAATCTCCTTCAGATCAGCTCTTCTGCATAGGATGTAATCTACCTGTGTGCATCTTCCTCCACTCTTGTAAGTCACTCTATGTTCCTCCCTCTTCTTAAAATACATATTCATCACAGCCATGCCCATCCTTTTGGCAAAATCCACTATCCTCTGACCTTCTTCATTCCTCTCCTTAACACTAGACCTACCCATCACCTCCTCGTCTCCACTGTTCCCTTTACCAACATGCCAATTGAAATCCCCTCCAATCACCACTTTCTGTCCCTTAGACTGTTCATCACTTCATCCAACTCTCCAGAAATCTTCTCCCTCATTACTCGCACACCCAACTTGCGGTGCATATGCACTAACAACATTCATCATCACACCTCCAATGTCCAGCTTCATAATCATTACTCCGTCTGATACTCTTTTCACCTCCAACCACTCTTGGACATGATGTTCCTTCAGAATAACTCTTACCTCATTTCTCCTCCCATCCACACCATGATAGAACAATTTGAATCCCTCTCTGATCCCCCGGCCTTACTCCCCTTCCATTTAGTCTCACAATATATCAAGCTTCCTTCTCTCCATCGTATCTGCTGACTCTCTCCCCTTACCAGTCATACTGCCAACATTCAAAGTTCCTACCCTCAGTTCCACTCTCTTTACTTTCCTCCTCTCCTCCTGCCTCTGGACACATCCCTCTCTTCTTCTCCTTCTTCTTCTTTGGCCAACAGTAGGCCAAATTCCACCAGCACCCTGTTGGCTAACAGTACTGGTGGTGGTCGTTGTTAACCCGGGGCTCGACCGATCCGGTATGGAAATTTGTATTGTTGTCCGCATATTGATTTGGCAAAATTTTACACTGGATGCCCTTCCTGACGTAACCCTCCTCATTTATCTGGGCTTGGGATCGGCACGAAGAAACACACTGGTTTGTGCATCCCCTGTGGCTGGTTTTCTGAAAGGACTCCTAATAACTTAAAATAGATTTAAAGTATTTTTATCCCCCGTTTTGCTTCACAATTTCTATTTTGCTGTCTTTAAAAATGTTAGACTGCTTTGTAGTTACATATATTTCTTTTTTTAACATTATTGTTTAAATGTTAAAACACTGAAGTTCAATGTCTTTAATTTAATTTCTTAAAATATACTTTTTAAAAGGAGACATGCTTTCAGAATTATTGATTGATTTTCTGCACTTGACCCTTTCAGATGTCTGTATATCTGGAGAAAGTAGCATATATTTACAAAGAATAGAGTGTTGACTACTAGATATCCACTAGACAGCCCCTAACAGCTGCAGGCACTGTGGTATGTGGCAAGTTGTTTACTTCAGATGAGATTAGATATACAGTAAAAATGTGGTTTTGTTTATTGTACATATAATTACTGTTTGAGAGGTTTAGGTCTTTTTGTTTGTGCAATTTAAAAAAAAGGTGAACTGCCTGTTAAGAATTTATTAAATTTAAAAGTTGAGGTATTCCATGCATTTACTTTTGAAGAAGCACTGCTGAATAAATATGTAAAATAGAAGGTGTGTTTTTGTTTTTATTTTTGTTTAACTTTATTAATTTTCAGTAACTAGAAGATTATATGTGTTGTAAAATGACTGATAAAAATCAAATCCTGACTACAGGGACACTGATGAAACATATTTTATACAAACATCAAAAGGTTTTAACTCAAACAGAAAACCACAAACAGAAGGAACAAGTGAACAAGTAGTGAGGTGGACAAGGGGGCTTTCAGGACCTTCAGAACTCAACTTGATGTAAATTGGGGTAAATTAGGTGAACAGGATGGGCAGACAAGGTTGTTTTAATGTCCTTTGCAGGATTTAATATTGTTATTGCAACTGTAAATTTACAGTAAATTATTGGCTACTGAGATGCATTACTTTTACAGTTGGTATGTAAAAATAAAGTAGATTAACACTAGAATTACCAGAGACTATGAGAAAACTCGTAAATCCGGCCCACCTTAAATCCGTTTGCACCTCTCCCTGAGCGTCAAGTGTTTCTTTGATATTTGCACTTCAGACTTCACAAGTTATAAACCTCATGTCTACATGTTGTCAATCATTACTAAAACATGAAAAACGTTTCTGTTTTAACGATGTGTTTACATAGATCGTTGTAGACACACATTAAATGTATGTATTCCAAATGACAATGTACTTTTTTACCCAATAAAGTTCCAGCACTTCACTCGAAGATAAACACTGAGCACTGAGAAACATCTTTGCAAATTGAACTGCAGCGGTGGGTGGAGGGATGGAATAGCAGACTGCTTGCTGCTTGTCTTAATCGGCACATTTACATGACAAAAGACGCTGTGGGAGAGGTGCGAAAGGATTTAAGGTGGGCGTGATTTACGAGTTTTCTCGTAGGCTCTGGTAATTCTAGTGTTAATCTACTTTATTTTTGTGTTCCAATTAATGATATAGTATTTATTAAAGGTGTGATTTTGCTTAACTTCTCACTCTATACAACTCCAAGCAACTGACACATGCAGGTAAACAGATTTGAGCTGAGACAACTGTGCGTGGTGGGGGATGTGATAGCAGGCTGCTTGCTATTTGCTGCTTATCCACACATTTACAGGACAAAAGACAGAGACGAAGAGGTGAGAAGTGATTTAAGGTTTTTTTGTAGGCTCTGGTAATTCTAGTGTTAATGTAAATTGGAAATGGTTAATTACTGTAATTCAACAGCAGCATACTGCTACATCACAGTAATTGTGCTGCCCAGTTTACTGTGAAGACACTGTGTGGTATGGTAATGTTATTGTAATATACTGTAATATTATACAGTAAAACACTGTAA
The DNA here is from genome assembly GCF_016835505.1 of Polypterus senegalus. NCBI lineage: Eukaryota > Metazoa > Chordata > Cladistia > Polypteriformes > Polypteridae > Polypterus > Polypterus senegalus. The sequence goes on along the minus strand of NC_053154.1, from coordinate 1,528,640 downwards.
AAGTAATGCAACTAGTAGCCAGTAATTTATTGTAAATTTACAGTCAAATCTTTTACAGTATGTGTTACCTGCAGGGATCAGAGCCCACAGCAGTCATCGCGGCGCATCGTCGACATGAAGCTTAATTCTGAGCCTCGTCTCGTGACTCCTCCTGAGGGTGTTGCTTATGGTGTCCAGTCTGACAGCCGCCGGTGAGCTGGTCAAACTGGTATGAACACATCATACACTGCAAACATGTCCCTGTTTACCTCATGCCGGGAATGCAGAAAGGAAACAAACAAATCAGTCACTCAATTAGTCAACACGCAGCTAAATAAAGAAAGATAGATAACTGTGACATGACCACAATAACATGACAAGCACAGAAAAGCAAAACATACAAGGTATCCTTTAAAACAATTCATGAATTCAGCTTTGATTTTCTTTCACTAAATCTATCTATCTATCTATCTATCTATCTATCTATCTATCTATCTATCTATCTATCTATCTATCTATCTATCTATCTATCTATCTATCTATCTATCTATCTATCTACAGTATCTGTTATATAGTGCCTTTCACATCTATCTATCTATCTATCATATAGCACCTTTCACATCTATCTATCTATTTTATAGCACCCTATATAGCACCATGACTATCATCATCGGTTGTCTGGCTTTACTCAGATTTGTCTCCATCTCTTTTTCCTCCACAGAACAGAAAATGTGGTCAAAGGAAGACGAGCTATGGAAGAGCTGATGGCTTTGTGATAATTTACAAATGGAGTCTTTTCAGGTGGGACTTCGTTTAGTCCCAGCTGGCCTACACATAAGGCCATTGATATGCTCAGTGACATAGTGTCAAGACTGGACCTTTGGGGGGGACAAATGACAAATGACCTGATACTGCTAGTAAAGCGATAAGTCAAGGAGAATGTGTTAGATCATATTCTACCATTAGTGGACACCTGGTCAGCTAAGGATATCTGTGGGACAATGCGTGTCCTTGGACATCACAGGCAGCCACAGAGCTTCATGTAGACCGGCGTGTGGAAAGCCCAGGAGTGCAGGGACATCAAGGGCTGCCAGGTGGGGCTCAGCTGAGGGTACCTGGTCGATGTACAGAAGCCATCACTGACTCCAGAGGTTACTTTTTTTTTGCATGTTCTAACCCACGGTTCCATCTGAGTGTTGAGCTGGGAGTAGAGGTGGTGGTCTGCACTGGGAAGAAGAAGAAAAGCCAGAGCTTGGAGAGAAGTACATGATGGGGATAAGAGAGTGAGCAGGTAGGAGATCCTGTAGGTCAACCCAGGGGATACCCAGAGAGCAATGTGTGAAGGATGACATTGTATTGTTCCTTTGAACTTTGGTTTTGCCCCCAATGCTAATATCTATCTGTGCATCTTCTGTATGTCTTTTTCCCACTGGTGGCTCCTCTAACCTTTCAAAAAGAGACCCCCTCAAATCACTCAGTGCTCTGTCTGGACCTCATTTCTCCATACAGCCCTGCCACTCCAGAGCTTTTTAACCAATTCCACAAAATACATCTCTCATTCCCTCATTTTCCTTCAATGACATAGATACTAGATTTAGAAATTCCTGAAAACATCCCTTCTTCCATATCAATTTATGTAAAAATAAAAATTGAAAAAATTGTTTGATTTAAAAGAACTTAGAAAAGATTTGGTGTCCACAACAGAAGTCCAGAATGCACAGATGGTGTCAGGAAAATGACAGTCATGTTCTGCATTGAAAGCCAATCTTATATACAGAATATCATTCTGACTGCGGTTACCAGAACTCGTCTCCACAACAAGACACCTGTACTTGAAGGACCTTCTCACCATCAGATAACACGGTTGTCAGCTCCTCAACCCAAGTCAGTGATGGCTTCCACCTTCTCGCATCTCCCTGACACGAGAGAATTCTAATTGTTAACGTTTCTCCCAACTTGTTTTTCCTGTTTATGTTTAAAGGCTGACAATGCGCCTGTCTGTCATTCGGACATTTTGCTTTGTTTCAGCATTACGGCTGAATTTCCTAGAAGTGCACCTGCATGTTTTATTGTTGGAAGGAAGTAAATTTAGGAAAATGAGCTTTGAATGGAAACGAGAGAGCATTGACAGACAGACAGACAGATAGATAGATAGATTTTTTTAAAATTTAAATAGACCTTTATTAACAATTATAACACAATTTCAGTCAAATTAACAGCCGAAATTCAACAACATTTAATAACAAATTTTCCTACTCATACTTTAGTACTAGACATTCATTTTCCGTGGAACACAAAACATCATTTACAGCCCAGATTTTTCTAAATATATCTAATTGATTAATTAGCTTAAAATATGCAAATTCAATCTTCAATCTCCTTTGAAGGAGGACTTAAACATTAATAGAGCATCAGTGGTGTTCAGATCTTTATTTCTATTTCTTCTTGTTTTTAAAGTTGCCATCTTGGTCTGGCCTAACAGGAAATTGCAAAGTAAACATTCTCTTTTACAAATTCTTGACACAGACATTCCAAAAATATAAATGAGTTTGTTAAATACAATTCCCAAATCCATCAACAATAAAGCAAGGACATGCAGCAGTGGTTGTCATCTGGTACAATACAGAAATAAGTGATAAACTGTTTCTTTCAGAAGGCAAATTGGACACTGATCTGTTGCACTGGTGCCAATGAATTGGTGGCGACTGCTCCATGTAGAATCCTCCACTGCAGGTCCCCAACTCTTTTCTCAATGGGCGGTTTATATAAAGTCCTCCATGCTGGAGATGTCGTGTCATGCAGACACAGAGTGTTCCTTCAGAAAGGTATCAGTCAACTCCTTCAAATGCATATAATGGGTTACTTTAAGACACCAGTCTTACAATTCTTTTGTTGATAAATCTTGGAACAAAATTCCATTTATGTGATTAATTTTTAAAATTGACTTTTTAAGCCTGATAAAATCTTTTACATTCGGTTAAATTGTAATGTCACATTCAGGAGGTTCTGCCTCTTTTATGAAAACTCCAGAGAAAAAAATCCTCCCACAGGGGACCTGCACCCAATTGCACTAAAGAGACTTTTAGTTTGTTAATAATCGACCCCCCAAGATGGACAGACCTAATCCCGAGCTCATGTGCCACAGCTGCCCCAGACTTCCACTGGTCGTTGATCGGATCAATAAAGTCAGCTACTTTAGTAAAGCCTTTGTTCATAAGCAGGGAGTCAAACTTCAAGATTGGATTCTATACTACTGGTTCTTCAAGTAGCCTTGATCCTAGTGTACTGTCTCGCCGTCTGGTTCGACTCTCTCCACACATCCGCAAGTTCTTGCTGATGCAGGACTGACTGCAACATCTTGACTGACCCCGGGTGAGACTCAGCGCCATCACTGTCGATCTCTGCATGTTCAGTGCAGTTAAAATCACCAGCTAAGAACACAACATCCTCTGAACTGCACTCAACTAGCACGTCTTTTAACAAAAGAAAAAAAGAAACTCTCTTTGCCTCATTTGGAGCGTAGACATTTATGAAAATAATGTTTTTCCCCTGTATGTGTACAATGACCTTCATGAAACGGCCTTTAACTTGCTCAAGGCAGTCTATGGACTCCGGGAGAAACACTTTACTGAAGAGCACTGCCACCCCTGCGCTGGCACTGGAGCCGTGGCTCAGAAACGTCATCCCACTCCAGTCCCTCTGCCACTCCGACTCATTCATTGGGTCAGTATGAGTTTCTTGAAGAAAAATAACTTCAAGTTTGTTCTGCTCTAAATATTGAAAAAGTACGGCTCTCTTTAAGGAGTTTCTGCAGCCCAAAAAAAAGCCCAAAGAGAAAACAGGCATTAGAAAGAATAGAAACGGAGCAGCAATGACAAGAAGAACTTTAACTAATGATAAAAAAGAGTAACTGGTATGGAACCATTATGTGCTGGAGGTGAGAGACTTTCTAACTTTGCTGATAACATTCTTTAAATGATTCAGTTCTTTTCTTTCCCAAAGGAACAGCATTACGCATAACACGCTTGGCTGAAACCAAAAAAAGTTCCAGGTCAGGAAAATGTTCTACAACATCCAAGAAAATCCAGAAAGCTCAGAATTCTTTCAGTGCTGTACTCCGGTTTTTCCAAGAGTACCCGTTAAATTGTCACTTGACATACAAGAGTCACTGTCCTCACCACCCTGCTGACTCTCCTAACACTCTGGGCTAATTGTCACCTCTTTGGTAGTTAACAAGCAATTTTTTAAAGACACGTCTGCCCCTACTGTCAGGTTCATTTTGTTACTTCTCTTTGCTCCTACTCCACTGTTTCAGGTTTCTTTCCTCTTTCTGGGGGTGGTCCATTTTTCTTCAACATTCATTTCCTCAACAACTCCAGCTTTTTCTTCCCTAACTGCACTACCTGAAGTGGTGCCTAGTTAAGTTTCTGCCACAGCTTTGAGATTTAAGAGAGGGTGAGCAGCTTCACTGTGGACTGTGGATTCAGGACTGGCCTCGGCCTGCTCATCCACCTTAGATGGTTCCCAGCCAGCAGCAGCAGCATTCAGACTTTCAATGTCATCCACCTCAGTTGGTGTTATTTCTCTGACAAGCTGCATAACCTCGGCCTTAGCTGGGCCCTTTTATTCAGCCTGATTTATAGTCACATTAGAGGACTTCAATTCGGGCACAGCCAATCCATCCATTTCAGGCATTTTTGTCTCAGCTACTGTGGACCTACAACTGGGTATCTGATTTTCAGAACTTCCAGGAGTCAAGCTAAGAGTACCTGTGGATACCTCACAGATAACAACCTGCTGATCCTCAGCATCGGAGTCGGAGTCCTCAGACTCATCCTGTACATCTGACTCCCTCACTGCGTTTATGTTTCCTCCCATGGAATAACTGCCATCAGCTCTTTTACAGTCAACTGCTTTGTGTCCTGCAGGGCCACATTTAAAACATTTCATTGATTCAGAAGATATAAACACAATATAATCACATCCATCTACTTTGAATTTCAGAGCAACATCTAACTCATTGTAACCTCTGTTAAGTCTCCTAAATGAGACCACATGCTTTAATTCTGGCTGTTCACACCCCATAGGAATCAGAGTAATATCAGAAATGATCTCGCCATACCTGCTCAATTTATTACGTAGCAGTTCATTCTTCAAGAAAGGAGGAACATTAGAAATTATAATCCTCTTGCGGGAGTTGGTAAGAGGCAAAACAGAAATGAGGGTTTCATTAATAACTAGGCCTTCCTGAACCAGTTGGTGAATTAAGGCCTCCACATTTAGAAATACCACAAATACCATATTCATTCATGAAGCAGAAATAATGTTTTTACATCCAATTATTTTTCCAATTTCAGTAACACACTTCTCTACTGAAACTACTGGATCAACAATCAACTTGATGCCATTTCTTCTGCTAAGGTTTTCAAAGCCATGTGGCAAAAGGCCTGGCTGTATCCCTCAGGACACAGCCATCCTAGTCACTTCTTTTTAAAAAAACACTATATAAACTCGAAATAATAACTATATAAAAATAACACAGGTAAAATGAAGAGAAATGACTAGAAAAAAATAATAAAATAAAAAATGGAAAAAAAGAAAAAGCCACACTCACTTTCCTGCTAGCACAAACGCCACTCCCACTCCAGACCAAAGCAATCGACACAAAGAGTAACAGTAAGACAGGATAGATAGATAGATAGATAGATAGATAGATAGATAGATAGATAGATAGATAGATAGATAGATAGCTATATGATAGATAGATAGATAGATAGATAGATAGATAGAGTGAAAGGCACTATATGATAGATAGATAGATAGATAGATAGATAGATAGATAGATAGATAGATAGATAGATAGATAGATAGAGTGAAAGGCACTATATGATAGATAGATAGATAGATAGATAGATAGATAGATAGATAGATAGATAGATAGATAGATAGATAGATAGATAGATAGAGTGAAAGGCACTATATAGAGAGATAGATAACAACAACAACAACATTTATTTATATAGCACATTTTCATACAAAAAATGTAGCTCAAAGTGCTTTACATAATGAAGAATAGAAAAATAAGAGACACAGTAAGAAAATAAAATAAGTCAACATTAATTAACATAGAATAAGAGTAAGGTCTGATGGCCATGGGGGACTGCAAAAACAACAAAAAAAAAAAACTCCAGACGGCTGGAGAAAAAAAAATAAAATCTGCAGGGATTCCAGACCATGAGACCGGCCAGTCCCCTCTGGGCAATCTACCTAACATAAATGAAACAGTCCTCTTTGTGTTTATGGTTTTCACGGAAGGACTTGATGATGATGATGATGGTCACGTGGACTTCTGGCTTTTAGTCCATCAATGCTGGGGCATCATGGTGCTTTGAGTAGGTGGAGGTGGCGAAGGCCGCCACCAACACAGAAAAAGAAACAGAAGAGAGAGTAGGGGTTAGTATGGACTTTAGAGCCACCATGAATAGTTATGATGATGAATTGAACATACAGAGTATCAGGATTAAGATAAAGTGAAGTTATGAGAAGGCCATGTTAAAGTAATGTGTTGTCAGCAGTGTTTTAAAGTGCTCTACTGTATCAGCCTGGTGAATTCCTATTGGCAGGCTATTCCAGATTTGAGGTGCATAACAGCAGAAGGCCCCTGCCAGCCTCACCACTTCTTTTAAGTTTAGCTTTTGGAATTCTAAGGAGACACTCATTTGAAGATCTGAGGTTACGATTTGGAATATAATGTGTCAGACATTCCGATATATAAGATGGGCAGATTATTTAAGGCTTTATAAACCATAAGCAGAATTTTAAAGTCAATTCTGAATGACACAGGTAACCAGTGTAGTGACATCAAAACTGGAGAAATGTGTTCGGATTTTCTTTTCCTAGTTAGGATTCTAGCAGCTCCATTCTGCACTTGTTGCAAATGATTTATGTCTTTTTTGGGTAGTCCTGAGAGGAGTGCGTTACAGTAATCTAGTCGACTGAAAACAAAAGCGTGAATTAATTTCTCAGCATCTTTCAATGATATAAGAGGTCTAACTTTACTTATGTTTCTTAAGTGAAAAAATGCTGTCCTAGTGATCTGATGAATATGCGATTTAAAATTCAGGTTACAGTCAACGGTTACCCCTAAGTTTTTTACTTCCGTCTTAACTTCTAATCCTAATGCGTCAAGTTTATTTCTGATAACCTCACTGAATCCATTTCTGCCAATCAATAAAATTTCAGTTTTCTCTTTATTTAGCTTGAGAAAGTTACTATTCATCCATTCAGAAATACCAGTAAGACATTGTGTTAGTGAATCAAGAGAATCGGGGTCATCAGGCGTTATAGATAAGTACAGCTGTGTGTCATCAGCATAGCTATGGTAGCTCACGTTGTAACTTGAGATAATCTGACCTAACAGAAACATGTAGATTGAGAAGAGCAGCGGCCCAGGATAGAGCCTTGTGGAACACCATATCGGATATCATGTGTCTTCGAGTTGTAATTACCACAACTAACAAAGAATTTTCTCCCTGCCAGGTAGGATTCAAACCAATTTAAGACCCTGCCAGAGAGGCCCACCCATTGACTAAGGCGATTTCTAAGAATATTGTGATCAATGGTGTCAAATGCGGCACTCAGGTCTAAGAGGATGAGAACAGATAAATGGCCTCTGTCTGCATTCACTCGCAAGTCATTTACTACTTTAACGAGTGCAGTTTCTGTGCTGTGATTTGTTCTAAAACCCGACTGAAATTTATCAAGAATAGCAGGTTTATTGAGGTGGTCATTTAACTGCAAAATGACTGCCTTCTCCAGAACTTTACTTAAGAAAGGCAGGTTAGAGATGGGTCTAAAATTTTCAAAAGCAGAGGGGTCAAGATTATTTTTCTTGAGTAGGGGTTTAACTACAGCAGTCTTAAGACAGTCTGGGAAGACCCCCGTATCTAATGACGAGTTTACAATGTCAAGAACATTATCAATAAGCGCGTCTGATACTTCCTTGAAAAAACTTGTTGGTATTGGGTAGATAAGATAGATAGATAGATAGATAGATAGGTGGAGGGTTTCATTTGATAGAGATAGATAGATAGATAGATAGATAGATAGATAGATAGATAGATAGATAGATAGATAGATAGATAGATAGATAGATAGATAGATAGATTTAGTGAAAGAAAATCAAAGCTGAATTCATGAATTGTTTTAAAGGATACCTTTTATGTTTTGCTTTTCTGTGCTTGTCATGTTATTGTGGTCATGTCACAGTTATCCATCTTTCTTTATTTAGCTGCGTGTTGACTAATTGAGTGACTGATTTGTTTGTTTCCTTCCTGCATTCCCGGCATGAGGTAAACAGGGACGCGTTTGCAGTGTACGATGTGTTCAGACCAATTCGACCAGCTCGGTGTCAGACTGGACACCGTAAGCGACACCCGCGGGAGGAGTCACGTGACGGCCCACGGTGGCCGAGCGACACGACACGAGACGAGGCTCAGAATTGAGCTTCATGTCGACGGCAGCGCCGCGATGACACTGTTGTGGGCTCTGATCCCTGCAGGTAAAACATACTGTATGTTGTGTTTATTCAAACAATTGAAATGAAACGGCAGTCGGCTGTAATCAGCACAACAGAGGAGTCGTTCGTCTTGATTCTCTTTTGCACGCAGGCAGTTCATTGCCTTTTTGTCTTTTTTATTTTATTACTTTTCCTTTTAACTTCGTAAACGGAGACAGACAGGTGAAACTCGACAACGAGAACTTTGGTGTGTTACTAGTTAGACGTCTTCATTAAAGTCTTTTTGTCAAACTGATACGAAATAAGAAGGCATGCCACCCTTCAGAGTTTGGGCTCCAGCAAGTGTGACGTCCTCATCACGAGTGAGTTGGCGCAGTGATTGGCGCCGCTGCCTTGATGCGCCTGCTTTGGCGTTTCGAGCGTCATTGTTTGTTGTGGTTGGTCACTGGAGCAGCTCCGGGAGTCCTCGGCGAGCAACATCTCAAAGATCTGTGGCAGTGCCCCAGTACGTTTGGCTGATTGTGCCCAGCTGCCAGGGCTGTGACATGAAATAATCAGAGCAGACTTGCCCTAATCTGTCAGTCAGTCACTTTCTAAAGCGCTGCCCCCTGAACAGCATCGGGGAGGGGTGCTGGAGCCTATCCCATGTCGCACTGGGCTCAAGACAGGGAACAAACCCTAGACAGGGCGCCAGTCCACCGCAGGGTACACACATTGGGCAATTTAGGATCGCCAGTTCAATCAACCTGAATATCTTTGAACTGTGGGAGGAAACCAATACATTGTTTTAATATAATAAAAGGTACATTGGTTGTGTTTGGCTCAAATGTACCTTCAGTTTACCTGCAGCTGACATTCTCCGCGCTTGACTTCGCCACGACATTGACAGCTCCGTCGCTGTGTCGCCGAAGTCCTCGAATCTGATTCCGAGTGTCGTGTGGTGCTTAATCTGATTTACTCGTGGATTTATGGAAATCGAAAAGATTAAAGTTTCCTAATCAAAAAAATAGAATAAGAAACATCCACGCATAAGAAAACGACGCGCGCGTCTTCCTCTCTTTTGTGACCTGCAGTCCGGCGACGACTTTAAAGTGTTGGCGTAATGCGACGGCCGATAAATCAAAAATCAGAGCACACGTTTGAAAAGCTGTAAAAGTGTGCTGATCGTGGAGAGGATGCGACTTCGCCGGAGATGTCCTCCCTGTTCAATTGTGAAAATAGCCAACGGTATGGCAACTAAAGAGACCCACACCTGCCGTTTAATTATCGTTTAATTTAAAAGACACACACGCTGTTTCCTTGTAAATAAGCCTAACTAATATATTCCGTTCATTTTATTTAAAAAGTGCGTGCTGCTTTAATATGTATCTGGCACTTTCATTCCTTTGGCCAGACGATAAAGTTCAGTATCCACAGAAATCCGTAAAACATTGTAAAATTATATATATGCTTGAAACAAACATAAATTTTGATTGACTTATATTTTAGTTTGCTAAATATCCCTAACTTATAAAAATAATGCTTCAGAAACTCATGAAATATTCAAGCAACCTTAAAGACTCTGATTCTGAAATGGCCGTATTAAGTGGTTTGACACCGGGAAGCATGTATACGGTGCAAGTGTTCGCTGTTGCTGAAGACAACATTACTCAAGGCAGTGGAGCGTCTCTTACGGTGTTCACAAGTAAGCAAAAGATTCTCTTTCCAGGAATGTATTCTTTCCACGTTTAATGTTTGCAATGCGGAAATGAAGGATGGATTTGCAGGTTTGCCCCAGCATGGACCATGGCCTCGTGAAAGTTACCTTGAAGTGTCACCCGTAGTGATATTTTTGTCGCTTCAAAACTGCGACGTAGTCGCTCTGAAATGTGCTTGCTACCGACATGCGAGAGCCCGAGAAAAGGAAAAAGAGGGCGGTGCCAGAAAGAAAAGTAACCAAGACTCCTCGGAGACAAGACGGCAACGAGTGTAGATTCCTGCTGACAGCTGACGGCATGCTCTACATCGACCAGAGAACCTCGGCAAACTACCACGCCGTAGCGAAACGGTACTCTCACTGTCCGGTAACGTGCAGATCCGCTTTTGACTTGACTAGCACAAGATGTACTTAAATACCGTTCTGAACTTTGTATTTTTAATTTTGGAGGCAGGCTTTGTAGGTCCTCGGATCGGTTCGGCTTGGAGAGTCGTCTTGAAGACGAGCGCTTGAGTGGATTGCTCGAGTTTTCGGGGAGAAATCTTTTTGGAGGCTTCCCCGGCAACTGAATCAGTTTCTGTCCTCCTTTCCAAAACGGACGTAGCGCGAGTTGCGGTTTTGATGACTCCTGATCCCGGCATTCTTCTCTGTTTTCTCCCCAGAGCCTGAAACCATTGCGAATTTGACAGCTGAGAATATTACAACCAAATCCGTCACACTGACGTGGAGTTCAGCCCTCCGCGGCATGGTTCATTATAAGGTGAAAATGCCTGGAACGACCCATCAAGATTTGAAAGTGTATTCAGAGTCTGTCACCATAAGGGAGCTGATACCTGGACAGAACTACACGGTGGAAGTATTTGCTGTGGATGGAGACAACTTCACTGAAGGCGTTGCTGCGTCTCTCATGGTTTCCACAGGTGCGTATTCATGGGCGGTTTGGACTTCATTCTTTATCATCAAGTGAACGATCTCTAGCGAGAAGGCCGGACTATAGCAGGCCGTTCAAAACATCTGAGGTATACCCTGGTTCAACTGAAGCCTACTAGAGCGTGTTCGCTGTAGCAAGAGGTTTGAAATGGAACGAAAATAAATAATGTGGACGCCTGACATATTCTGATTAGAGGACGGGCCAGTTCAGGTGGAATAGAGCGGACCTGGTCAACGATTGCCAGAAGAGATGGTACCGAGATTCCTCAGGGACTGAAGGGAAAGGGGTGACCTTGCTCGCTGAATCATCACTAAAGATATGGATTCCAGGGCACACGGTCAAAGACGACCAGCCCGTATCGTGTAACTTTTTAAACCCTCTGTGAAATAACAGGAGAGGTCCGCCCAAGTGGCGCTCAGGCTCTTTGCTCCCTTTGCAAGTAGGTCACCTCTGGGTGTTTGGATTCAACCAGGAACCCTGAGATCTGAAATTGCTTTTTGTTTCAACCTTAACCTAGAACGGTTATCGTTCTGATATACGCGTGCTTGAATTCAGGGGACGGTTTAATTGATATTTGAAGAAAGTGTACGGTGGTTTACCAGTGGACGAATGTCTTCCTGATCCTGTTGCGTGATTTATCTTTTTCAACTATTTATCTGTCACTCTGTCTCTGCATTTGATTCTTTCATTATTACCTTGCAGACACCGTCCGCGGCAAAGAAAACCACTTAACGATCATTGATCTTGTGTTCCCTACAGTGCCCAGAGACATTTCAGGTTTGATTGCTGAAAACATCACGACAACGTCCTTTACCCTGACGTGGAACCTGACAGAAGGTGTCGCAGTCGGTTACAGGGTTCAAGTCACAGGAGTGCCTGATATCGATACAAGAGTGGATTCTGAAATGGCCTTATTAAGTGGTTTGACACCGGGAAGCATGTATACGGTGCAAGTGTTCGCTGTGGCTGAAGACAACGTTACTCAAGGCAGTGGAGCGTCTCTTACGGTGTTCACAAGTAAGCAAAAGATTCTCTTTCCAGGAATGTATTATTTATATGTTTACTGTTTGCAATTCGGAAATGAAGGGTGGATTTGCTGATTTGTGCTGGCCTGGATCATGGCCTCGTGAATCTTCACTTCACAGTAATGTTTTTGTTGTTTCAATATGTGATGTATTCGCTCTATCATGTACTATTGATATGTGAAAATCAGAAATAAGTTAAAAGACAGTTGTTTATGAAATACATGTAACTGAGACATCTTTTTTGACCTTTGTTTTTGCCTGATGTGTTAACTTTGACTTTTAATTTGGCCTTCATAACATTACAGTAGATTTCACTTGTTTCAACTCTTTTTTAAATTAGTTTCTAATGTAGTTTATTTTTTAATTACTTTTAGAAATATTAGAAAAATTTTAGCTAGGTCTTCTACTATATTAAAAGTGTGTGATGTTATGGTGGCCCTGCCTCCTGGGGCTAAACTCACAAAACACAATCAATTGAAGCACATTTAAAGGGACAATATGTAATGCACTTAACAGAAAATACTTTAAAATATTAAAAAATAACAGTCACAAACCAGCAATAAGTCATGAA